>NW_009714934.1:1963-22145 GCF_000703405.1 Apaloderma vittatum
CCTCTCACAAGCCTTGTTGCCCTTCTCTGCACCCGCTCCAGCACCTCCATGTCCTTCTTATACTGTGGTGACCAAAACTGGACACAGCACTCGAGGGGAGGTCTCACGAGTGCCAAGTACAGGGTCATGATCACCTCCCTCCTCCTTTATGCAAGAAAGCTGCAACATAATGCTGAGATTTGTTAATTCAGTTAGCACCAACTCATACACACTTACTAGAGGCCGCAAAAGAGCTTATTCAGTTCTGACGGGAAGTGTGACTATGCTAAGCTGAGCATCCCCTGCTCACTACATGGAAAGCTAATAATTTGGAGCAGTGTCTAATGTAAATACTGAATTAGAATATGCTCTTAGCACGCGGTTTCTGTAAGCTCACGGCTTTCAGTCTGGAGACGCTCTGCCCAGGCGTGCAGATGTATGCTGGCATCTAAGGCATGAATTAAGTGAGCTCCTCTTGCTTTGGAGAAAAAGAACAACAAAACAAACAAACCCCCAAACCAAACGCATCCTTTCAACTTGTCGTGTTTCTGGAGGTCCGGGCCGTTACACCAGGATGGAGTTTGGCCCAACAGCCTCACTGTGCGCCCTTCGGAGGGGAGAACGTGGAAGTAGAAAAGAACTGGAGAGGAAAAGCTGTGATTCCTTTGCAGAAGGGAGTTGGCAGCACCAATGCTCAAGCCTCTTTGTGGAGAGAAATCCAAACCCCTTCTTTTTTTCTCCCTAGCAAGACAACCCTTGGGAGCATCCCTCCCTTCCCTGGAAAGCACCTGGATGCCACAGGGAAGGCAGCAGGAGAAGACAGCCCTCTGATGCGACAGAGCCTATATCCCTGTGGGGAATCCCCTTCTTGTTCCCATCACTCAGCCCACAGGGCCGATGATGAGGATGATGGTGGATTTTCTGCTTTTTTTTTTGCAGCCCCTTCCTCATCCCAACAGCTCCGGGCAGCAGCAAAGGCTGCCGAGGCGAGGACAGGCCTGCTGATGCTGCAGATGGGCTGTGATGCTCAGAGATGCTCGACTGTGAAAAGCCAGTTTCCCAGCCCACGGCATCGCTCTTGAATGTCTTGGCTGTAAATATCCTGAGCTGGATGTGGGAAGATGGGACAGCAAGGGGGGGGACAGCCTCCACCTTCCTCCCTAGCCCAGAAGCTGTCTTAGGCCTGCTGGCAGTGACTCAGATCTCGAACGGGAAGAGCAGGCGTGCCGCGCTGTCTGCTTCTCCTCTTGACGTTTCAAGACAGGGCTGGTGTAAGCAGAGGGGTAGAAATAGATCTGCACCATCTTCATAAGATGCTGCACCCTGAAAAGGACAGGCAGCAGCTGAACCCCTCCACCCCTGACTGAGGGGCTGCTGAAAAAAAAACCACAAACCAAACCCACCATGCCACCCTCTCTTCTTATCCCGTGGCATTTGGACAACGGTGCCACATATGTCACCAGGGGAAGTGTCAGATCTTCCTTGGGAGCCGACTGTGCCGATTTATCACGCCGTCACTCACAGCCGCGGCACAGGTGTTGACCCAGGAACGCCACTTCTCATCCTCCCGATCGTATGTCGTGTCCTCAGCCTGCCGAGCTTCTTATTAGGTTAGAAAGCACCGATTTCCTTCTTTTCTCCTCTCCATCTCCTCTCCCTGCCTCTTTTCCCCCAACTGTTCAGCTGCTCCTTCTGCCACAAAACTCTTCTTCAGTTTCTGGCGCAGCAAGACCTTCCTGCCTGCTTGCAGCTTCTTTCCCACTACTCAGGCCCCTGAGGGTGGAAGGAATTTACCTCCAAAAGCTGAAGGGCTCCATCTACTTTGGTCCGTGTTTGGACAAGACAATTGTTGCGGCAGGACAGGACAGGGAGGGTCGTACAGTTACTGTCACAACCAGCCACACATCTCTGAGCTCATTTGTAACTGGGCCAACTGGGAAGAGCCATTGCCAGAGCTGATGGCCAGGTTAAAATCTTGCTGCTGCAGCTTGTCTGGGTCAAAATGTAAGAGCAGAGGGAGATTCTGTGATTCTGTGAGATATCCTTTGGTGGAAATTTCCACAGCATCAGCCCCACCTGGGAAACAACCCAGGAAGCAAATCCAAGAGGCTCATGTTCACTTTCTTTCTTGCTGTCGCTGGGCAACTTTCCTTCCTAGATGGCACAGGGGAGCTGCCAGCCTGGGAAACCACCTGAGTGAGGGCAAAACTAAACCTGGAGTAAACTTTTTGGGTCTTTCAGAAGCGACAAGTCAACGCGCCCCCTTCGAAGCAAACTGTCTCGTCTGTGATCTCGCCGGATGTGATGAAGCTCCTCCGACGATTTCTGTGCCACATTTCCCCTGGATATGGGTGGATATCCACTGCACGCTGATTTGCGCTGGCTCAGCTCCTGCAGCCCAGAAATACACACAGCTGCTTTCACGTTCAGCCTAACAGAATGCATTATTTTCTATCTTTATCCCGCTCGGACTCGTTTATAGCGATTTCATAGCTCAACCTGCCTCAGCAATAATCCCGGCAAACTTTGAGTTACCCTGAGCGGATCAGGCCGTGGAACGAGGAGTTTACCTTTGAATCAAATGGTAAAGCTGGAATCTACTCTGTGCTGGATGTTGCATTATACATGGGGAGCTTTCTCCTCTCCTAAGGGATGGCTTGCAGCAGAGAGCATACGAAGGAGTGTTGTTCTAGCACAAACACAGCTATTTAAATGAGCCACGATGAGAACAGAATTTGTGTTAGGTTGGAAGGATAAAATTGGACTGAAACTGGATATGCTCACATACATACCATCGATCTCATCCGTCCTTGCTTTACATATGTTGGATTTCCTGCTGCCAAGAGAGGAGCAGCTCTAAAATAAGCCAAAGGTATGTGACTGGAGAGCAATATGTTCAAGTGGGATTACAATTTCTACCCCTAGGTTTGAGAGGCAGAAAAAAGGCCGGAGCTCTGCCTTGCTTCTCACACACGGTGTCTGTCTGCATCATAGCTATGGGAGAGGTGCTCCTCACGACGTTATCTGAATTTATTACCCCTGGGTGAGTAAGATAGGGTTAAGAGCACAGGCAGGAGCTGCAAAGCAGCTCCAGCTTTCTCCTAGCGGTGTGCGAGAGGGTGCCCTCCCGCGTCCAGAGCAGGGAGCCAGGGTGGGGACGCCCAGATCCCCCACCCTACCTCGCTCATCCTACGCCTGCGTCACCAGTTTGGCTAGGAGAACCAGTAAATGTTTGCCTCGGTTTCCCTCCGTGCCAAAGGGAGGACTAAAACTTATTAGCCTGCGAAGATTAATTACTCAGGCTTCGCGACGTGCTTCGCGCTTTTCAGAAGGACGGTGACGTTCTCTAGAACTGGAAACCCTCCCTTCCTGCTTTCCCACACTCGCTGCTTGCCATCTGGCTGAGAGGCATGCCGAAAAGGAGACACAAATCCTCCAGTTAATTATACTGCGCATTTTATTATCTCACCTCAGATTTTGTTGTTCATCTCTTCTACAGATTTCGTTTACATAAGTGTAGTCTTTTAGCTTTAGCGAGCTACATCGCTTTCCCTTCTGATTCTGCAGATATCAGACAGCCTAAAAGAACAGAGAGGAAAGAACAAGTGTCCTTAGGTTTGTTGTTAGCCTTTCCTAGCCTTTATATATTGTTTCCTCCTCCTCAGCTCCCCAACTACAAAGCTAGAAGGCAAACTGAAATCAGCACAGCCAAAGCAGAATAACAACACCCGCAGGGGTAGTGGGGACCCACTTATTCGGGACATTTAAGCCCAGATACGACAACGGTCCAGAGATAACACCAGTGAGACCCATCCCACCATCTCAAGTCTGCAGGCAAGAGCAGCTGCATAATATACTGCCCCTGGGTATTTTCTCTTGAAGTTCGTATGGGCTAAGAGTAAATCCCAGCACTGGATTTGTCTGCAATTAACACCTTGAATTCCAGCTCATTCTGGCTGTAATTTAACATCAGTGTTAAGCCCCTGTGCAAGGAGCTCAGGTCTGAGGGCAGGTGCTGAGCAGCCTCGCAGGTAAAGCTTGCATTATAGGCTCCTTTGGAAATTGCATCCCGCAGACTGAGGAGTTTTGGGGAGGAGGAGCAGGGAGGTGGGAAGGAGTGCCAAGGAGAGCTGCACCGCTGCTGACAGTCAATATAGGCTCTAGGGCACAGACAGCACCCTAAGAGAGTCGGGAACCTTCCCAGAAGACAAGTGTGTACATGGGAGCGGGTGGGATATCTGAAGGCTCTGTAAAGTGAGCAAACCTGACACCAAAGCCCTCCTGAGGAATATAAATATCTCTGTGATGACGAGCTGGTGAGAGGAGGGAAAGGCACAATTCCCGAGGCAGAACTCAACCTCCTGACAGTACGGCCTGGGGTGTCCTGTAACATCTCTGCTAGCACTTGCTCTGGGACACCTTGGTACGTTTCCAGCTGCCTTGGGGTGAGCCACGTGCCAGCTCTGCCAGAACCGCTAACCGTGGAGGAAGCCCGAAAAGTCAAAAGGAAAAGCTGAGGAGCACAGAGGGAGGCAGGCTGGGGCGCTTGGACCCCACTTTGCTCAAGTTGGTAGAGGGTCTAGAGCTGATCTGAAGGGAAGAGGATGCTCCTTATACAGAGCAAACCAACATTTTGAAGTAATCTCATGCTTTCAGAGTGCCAGAGTTTTCATGCATTGGATCAGCTATGGGCTGACTCAGAACCACAGATAAAGGTACTTCCTGGCAACAGGCTGTAAAGAAGAAAACAATTTCTGAACCTCCTAATCCTCCACTATCTCACACCTTGACCATTCAAGCCATCAGCTTTACTGACACTGGTGAAGCACCCTGCCTCCGGAAAGGCTGAGGATGAGCTTTCATCCTGCCTCCTGTCTTGGAGCCAGCTGTGGCTCAGATGTACTCGAAATAAATAGAGATGTTCTGGTCATGGCTGGAGGCGCAGGAGGGCTTGTGGTTGCCGCAGGGAGGGGTGTTAGACGCTGGGATGTGCCCGTTATTTAATGCTTTGAACTGTGAATCCCTGCTGTTTAAATCCCATTATTGATTGTTAGTGCACCACATCTGCAAGAGTAGTTGCACGCGAACGTGTGTCTTGGCCAAATTCCAGTCTAGCTTGTCCCGCTGCCTGTCCCACTCGGTCTCTCCCGCAGTTTAGGGTGGACCTACACAGTCTTTTTCCTGGCAGAGAGAATGGCTGAGCTCACCGCAGGAGCGGCTGCACAGGCAGGGCAAAGAGTTCCCACCCAGGTGGAAAAGTACAATTTTCAGACTTGGCTAACCAGGTAAGCGTGCCTTTAAGGGCTTAGCCCGGCGCTTAAATCCCTAAAATTGGCAATTTTCTGCTCTGTATACAGACTTTGGAGGTGGGGGTGGCTGTATGGGCCCAAGTTTATAGAAAAGGTGTTACCAGTGCAGAGGACTGTGAGACCAGAGGTGACACCAGGCAGCTAACCTATGGCTCTGTGATTCAGGACCCTCCCTTTCTTCTCAGCGCAAAGAGAAAAGACAAAGTTGCTTCGGGATATGACAGACACGACAGGACACGTAAAATGCAGCGAAGGCTGCGCTCAGTGTCGAACCGACCGCTTGCTGTGCACTTGCTTTGGTTTGAACGTGTGCTCAGAGGAGGAGAGGCAGCCTTTGGAAGACCGATTTCACTCATGTACGTCTAGAAGACCCTCAATCACTAACAGACACGTGGTTGCAAGGGTTGCAATGTATAACCGGTCCCCATCATCTTCCTCAAGGAGGCTATATTCTCCACAAAAAGCAATTTCTCTCCAGCTGGCGGTTACGCAGTGGAAACAAGATTCCTCCCCAGTATCAATGGGTTGTGTCATGCGGGAGAAGCTCGCTTTGGCTGTGTTTAAGAAATGCAGTCTCTGAGGCTGCCTGCCTGACACCTTTCAAGAGTATTAGTTTCACATCAAAAGAAAAAAAACATTCTCCTCTCTGCACATCCCAGAGGTGACAGCCATCTGGAGGATGGTTAATTATTTCTTACAACAAAAAGACCCATCAGTATGGTGATGGGAGGCTGCAGCTTCTCTATAAAAATTACAGCCACTAGCACGGAGAAAAGAAAAACGAGACCCACTAGCTGCAGATGATCACCCAGACAGGTCCTTTAGTTATTATATAAAGGAGTCCAGGCTCTTCTTTCTAGTCTCACATCTTAAATGTTTTCTCTGCCCTCTCCCACAGCCCTTAACTTTGGGACAAATGATATCACAGCAACTCCTGTTCAGCCAGAAGGGGTAGATGATGGGAATGACCGTGCCATGGTGTGTCCTGGCAGGGCTTGGGGGATGAGGGAGGTAGAAACACCTTCCCTGGTTTATTCAGGGCTCCAGCCCCTGCAGTACATTTCTCAAGGGTTACCTGCACCTTCCAGAAGTTGCTCTGGGTGAAAAAGGGCCTGAAGTCTTTAGACACCACGTACACCAAGAACAAACCGGCCACCACTGCCTTTCAAACCGTTGTGAGAGTTTGAACACAAGAAAGAGGATACCAGGGTGATAGCAGAGCTGTTTGACAAGAAATCCCTTTGGCTTTTGATCAGCTGCAATCTAATTTATCCACCAGCTAACTAGAGGTGTATTTACTTTTCCAGTTGCTCCTGAGCTGAGAATAGAAGTGTCGTGACTGACAATTCTCCTCTCAAACCTTTTTCTGTAAACACATTTGTTCTTGAGCAATATCTCCAGAGATTTCAAGCCCAGTTCTTCAGTGCTGTTAAAGACTCCCTCTGTTCTGCAAGCTTTAGCCCTCCAGCTGTACTGGTTTAAGACCCACACACATCCAGAGCAAAACACTCCCATCAATCCCACTGACAGCAAGCAAGACAGAGTGATGCTGTAAGAGAGAAAAACCTCAAGACAACTGTTTTGTTAAGTTTTGTTTTCATATTCCTCACCCCAGAAAACCTTTCTTGATGGGCCGAATCTTCTAATAAGCAGCACTGGATCCAAGGTAGCTGGGAAGGGCATTTACCAGCTGGGCTCCATAAGAGCTTGGTATAAAGGGCTTTAAAAACTACTTTCTGAAGTGATTTAACAGTGACTTCACATCAGAAGATGACTTACGTAAACATTAAATGTCCTCTTTAAATATTAAAATATTCTCTCTGGACAAATTTAATGAAGTCTGGTCCCACAGCTTAACTACTCTACCTGATTGGAGCCTGATCCTTAATTAGTTTCAGAAACCTCTTGATTTGGATGTTATTGAAAAGACATTGTTAGGTCAAATGTGACCCCTAAATTAGATTTCCCATAAATATCAGCTAGTATTGAACCGACGGCTGATGGCAGGTAATAAGTATTCCCTTTCCGTAGCACTTGCCAGGCACGTCCCTCTGCTGCGGGCCGGGCCGGGGGGAGCTCACGGTGAGCGGAGACGGCTGTAGCCCCTTCTCCTCCGCCTTGGGGCAGCGCTGGTGCCATCTTTAGATATCAGGAAGAAATTCTTCACAGTGAGAGTGGTGAAGAACCAAGGAAGTCATAGATGCCCCATTCCTGGAAGTGTTCAAGGCCAGGTTGGATGAGGCTTTGAGCAACCTGGTCTGGTGGGAGGGAGGTGTCCCTGCCCACAGCAGGGGAGTTGGAACAATGACCTTCAAGATCTCTTTCAACCTCAACCATTCTATTATCTTCCCCTTGCCCATCCACACCCGGTCCTCAACTCTACCAACCGCGCTGGGACACAGTCCGAGGTGCCCCAGCCAGACACACGCATTGCTGCAGCGATCAAAAGAGGGTTTCTCAGACTCTCCCCCTGTAATACAAGATGCTGATGCGTGTACGCAGGGATAACATGGTGTTATCTCGGCAGCACCAGCCTTGTGTGCCTTTTCATTTGTCCTATCACCTCAGTAAAACGCTGCCACATAGAAAGAAAAAAAAAACCCAGTCACCTCCTTCGTCTCTTATTGACTATTCCTTTGTGAATTGGTTTGCTCCCTCTTCCCCCAGAGGAACACTCCCACACATTACTCCAGTCAAAAAAAAAAAAAAAAAAAAAGTCATTTCTGAATGTCCCTTCCTTATTTTGTAACCAGGACGTGTCTTTCAGGCCTGAGATCTCTAGCTCAGTGCTTCTCCAGGCAGACACGTACTTTGTTGTTAGTGTATTTGCTTCCCGACTACAAGAAGAAAGCACAAAGCAGGAGGATCTCGAGTTCAGCACCAGCACAACAAAGTCCTGCAGTCGCACGGGGCTGGGTGCAGCATTGACCGGCCCTGCCTGTGCCTGCATAAAACGGGGTGAAGTACCAATGGGGTCACGAGGGATGAACATCCACCTCGCACTGGTATGAGCACAGTGACAAGATAGTCCATTTATCTACTGAGCTGTCTTCAAAAAAAAAAAAAAATCAAATATTTTCTATCAATAGGAGCTGTTTGTGACTCATTTTCTGTCTGTTCACAGCAGGTCCCCAGGTACAGAGAGCACCCAGGGCTCCCTGCGCCTCTGCGGCACGCTCCGCTGTCTGCTGGGTGCTCCCGACAAGCAGGGAGGCTGGTGGAATCAATGTTTTGCAGTGGAGGAAGAGCAGAAAGCACCTTTCCCCTTGTTTAAGCATCGATTTTGTTTCCCCTTTCTTGTCAGAGCTCTCTCTGCTGAAGCCAACACGTGCTGGTAGCACCAGCGCCTGCCTGAGCGCCCACGAAGCGCCCACCCCAGCCAGATCGTGAACGGAGCAGAGCCCAAGCATCTCCCCGGCACGAGCAGCCACATGGACAGTGCTGGAGGTCAGACCTCTTCTTGCTCCTGCTCACGCCCAGGTGCCCCTGCTGGCTCTCCCACCCCTTAGTACATACAGGCACTGGTGCCCAGTCACTTACCTGCACAGGTAAGTGGCAAACGGCTCTGTGGCATGCATGGAGACGAGTTTGCCAGACAGGGAATGTTGTTAGCTGTATTGGATTGTCAGGAGTTTCTTGTTTCCAGGAGGATCTCTTCTCCTCCCACCTCAGGCTTCTCTGTCTTCAGGCCAACAGCTGGACAGGAGTCTCTGCCTCAGTTTCCCCATCTATAAAATGGAGAAATTCCTCTTGCCCAGCTTGTCTACTTGGCTTGTGAATGCTTCCTGATAAAGCATTTCTGATGTGAGTGTACCAGCGGTAAAGTGATGCCCCTGTCTTAATTGTATTTCAACTGTAACGTGGACAAATCACAATAATAACAACATTGCCACAAAACAAGTATAATGCAGAATGAAGTTTGACCCACCAGCGTTACAAAATAGCATTGATTTAAGGTAACAAATTCCCTGGCGGGATCTAGAGCTAAATATTAAAATAATAGCTAAAGTTATACATGCTAAACCTATCCGAGAGCTTTATAAACTGAACAGATGAGTGGGGAGGAGATATGAGAACAGTCCAGTGGATTTATCTGTCCGTTTTGATTCTCCTTGTGGCCCCTTTTACCATCCTGGCTGAGCATCTCTCCCGGTCCCGGGCACATTGATCCCCCTTGGGGGCACAAACCTGTGCACCAACATCTCTCTCGAGACAAACATGATGCAGAGACAGCGACTTGCATAAGATCTCAGCATCCCTCTCCAAAGACCATCAGACAGGCGCTGGTGCTGGAGGCTTTGGGGTCATGCCAGAAACGTCCCGGTGCTTCTCACGGATGGACGCACACAAGGAAACCTGAGAGCAACCGGGCGAGATAAAGGAGGTAAAAATGAGTTGGGGAAGCAATGAAACCCTCCTGCATCAAAGAGCTTTACGGGGTGTGCAGCAGCCCGGCTGGCTGGAAGCTGAGCACTGGCAAGGCTTGCTGAGGACGAGGGGAAAAGAGCTGTTGCCCAAGGCTGTGAAATGACTTTTCTCACCTGGCTCCATCGCAGCTGCTTGATACAGCTGTGTTTGCGCTGCACAAGGGACTTGCTGCTATCGCTACAGTCAGTAATGCTTAATTTGGGCCGAACTCCTCCTTAAAAAATGGGGCAGTCGTTAAGTTACTTCCCTGATTCCAGCGTGTTCACTGTAGCTTATCAGCAGGCAATGAAGTGATCCTTGCTATAAAACTTCCAGAGACGTCAACATAATTTTGTCTCCCTTGGACCACGCGTAAACGTGTCGATGAAAAGGATGTTTCATGGTAGGTTTTTTTATTTTTTCCCCTCCCTTTGCTAAAGACTTTGTGCAAAGCCCATTTGACACCGGTTCTCATTTTAATTGACTTTTCCAGTGTTTTTTGCGTCTCATTTTAATTGACTTTTCCAGTGGTTTTTGCGTGGTTATGATGGATGCAGCTGACGAGTCAGCAGATGGTGTTGGGAAGTGACAAATTAATTACCAAGAAAGGTCACTTTTTCAAAGCACTTAAACCTTCCCATGTCTTGTCCCCTTTTACCTCAAAAATGTGGCTGCCTGGCAGCTTTCCCATCCATCTGCGATGAAGTTTTCTGCATTGGAAAGGACAACCTTTCAAATAGAAAGAGAAGATGAAAATTAATCATATCTGTATTAGCTGGATGTTGTCTGCCAGGTTCACCTCTTAATTACACAAGAATACTCAGAAAGGAAAGGAAACAGAGAGCTGAAAATAAGGGGCCTGTCCAAGACTTGCTCTGGGTTTGCCCAGTCTGTAAAAGCGGCTCCTGACATGTCCCCACTGCCACAGTAAAATGAAGATAAATGAAAATAAAAATTGCAGCTGGAAACCTCACTCCCTAGCATCATAACGCAAAAAACCCTCCGTCCCGCTGCGGTCTCTGTAACAATTTGCAATCTGCAGGCTCCCCGAAACTCTCCTTGGTTTATGAAGCAGTATTGCAGCAGAGGTTAGAAGCTTAACAAAAATACGACGTGCAAAATGGAGTTACTTGCAGTTCTGCTTGTACCTAAAGCTAAATGTTTGCCATAATTGGGAGTAATTTTAACAGGAAACCGGCAGTAGTGAAGTCCATTAAGCCATGTATCAATTGCAATGTCAAGGAATCAAGGGAAAATGAGCTCCCTGCGCCAGCGACACCGACCATTTGTCTCCGTGTCCTGTACTTTTCCCTCCAAGTTGCTCTGTGCTCCCGGTATTTTGGCAAGTGGGCTGCATAAAAAACAGGAGACAGAAGCCAACAGAAGTCCGAACCTGAATTTCAGCCCCAGGCTAACACAGGAGGCGAAGAGCACGAAGGGCCAAAATTCTGCGCTGCCACTCCACCTGGTCGGGCATCGGGGCGCCCCCCAGCACAGCTTGCAGTTTGGGGGTGAGCGTCAGAGCTGTAGGACTAGCCCTGACAGCCACGGTGAGCCAAAACCCCCTCTCTTCCCCCATATCCAACAACCTCGTTGGATGGGGCCGGCACGTACGAGAAGGGAGGACACAGATCCCCACGTGTCCAGTTTGTTCCCCCAGTCCCCCTTCCCAGCATTCACGGGAATCTCTCACCCTCCTCACATCGAGCTATTTTTGCTCGGAGCCGGATGGGTTGAAAAACCCAGCGCATGCTCTGCCGAGTTGAATGTCTGCAGTCACCCAGCTGAAGCCGACGTGGGCAAGGAGTTGGTTTTAGGCTCCCTGCTTTGGAAGCGGGAGCAGAAAGCTCTTTCTCGCAGCCCAGGCGCCATCCTCCAGCTGCTGTCTCTGCACGGCCGCGTTACAGATTTAGCAGGCACTGCTGTCTGTGGCTGCCGAACGCTCCTAATGAATAAAGCACCAGTGGCAAATTTTAATGCAGTTTTCAAAATATTAATGCTAGATAAATATTTGAAAAAGCGTAGGCTTAGGAACACATGTTAATTTGCAGCATAAATATTTTAAAGGCGCAGATTTCCCCCTCCCGTCCCCATGCTTGCGCGGAGCCCACTCCTATTTCTCCCCACTGCTCAGAGGTATAATTCATGGTAATTCACGGCTGCCCAGCCAGGCTGGGTGAGAATCAATAGTGAGGATTTAACTCCCGCTGCCTCCCCAAACCAGTTTACCCTCCTGGTTCTAGCAGCAAATAATAATCTCTTAGATTAATGGGGAATTCACCTTGTGGTGTTTCTCTCTCCTCCCACTCTGCCTGGTTCCTACAGCCAACGAAGAGCCTGGAGACTCCTCTTGCCGCCAGCAGTGAGCTGTGGATGAGGTGCAGGTCAGACATGGGCAGGGAGGCGAAGGTTTAGATGTGCAGAAGAGGGCAGGGAACATTCCAAAAGACCCGAGACAGAGGAACAGCTTTGCAGCAGACCCATCTCCAGCAGGGCTGAGCTGATTTAAATCCTCAGCAACTCTGGGTCTGCAATGCAAGAACTTCCCGCAGGCCTTTGAAGAATGAAAAATGAGTGCTGCATCCCATAATGCCAACACCTCTCTGGAAACTAAGATGACCTGAAGAAGGCATCCCAAAATTTCCAGGAACACTTAGAAATTCTGCCTGCTGCCTCAGTTTCTCAATAGAAGGACAAAAGAAAGAGGAAAACGTGTTTCTGGACATAGCCCAGATGGATTTAGCTTCTATACCAGTGGTAGAGATGACAGGCACTGGCTAAAGTGTTCTATCCCATAACAATCATCTTTCATCAGAATTGAAAAAAGAAAATAAATTTTAAATTTAAGTTCTTTTTGTAGAACAAATTTTCTAAAATCTTTTTTGTCTCTCAAATAAGGGAAAAAAATAAACAAGAGAAAAATGCTTCCTTACTTTGTTTTTCTTCATTTTTGGTCACTGCTTTGCCATTCTCTCCTCAGTCTGGAACAAGCAAAGAGAGAGAAGAGAGGAGGTGAGAAAACAAGATGGGATGCATCTCATCTGTTTCCATTTTGGTTTTCAAATGCAAACCACCAGGTTTTGCACTTGAAGGCTCAGGAATATTTTTAGGAATGGTAGCAAAACGCAGTTTCATACGCAGTGAGGGGCTGCAGCTGGCTGCTCAGTCTTTGCACCCCATTGCCTGGGATCCCCAGGACGTGGGGCTTGGCTGGGGGTGACCTGGGGGCAGGAGAGGTGCCCCAGCCAGCGATGGGAGACCCTGCCTTTGTCTGACAATCCAAAAGGCTCTGAGGCAGGGAAATAGCTCTGCGTTTCAGAAAAGGAGCTCCCTACCCCACTCGCAGGGAATATTTATTCGATTTGATGAAAGAGCAATTTAGCCTTTACACACACCAGTTACCCACTGACCTTTTATTTTCTTATTACCTCCTTTTACCCCCCCTGCTGTTCCTGTATCAAACAACAATATATCAGGTTAAACATAGCAAGACGAGACGCTAAGGCACCAAGAAGTGCATTAAATCGCTGCTTTGCAGGATTGCTCGCACTGTCAAATCAGCGGGAGGATGATGTATGATATTCTTGCTCACACGTGGGACGCGAAAATTCAGTCCTGCGGTCACCGTCGCAGAAAAAGTTGGCAGGTGAGTCCCGTCTCTCTGCAGAAGGCAGCTTCTCAGCTGAGAGGGAAAAAGGGAGGTAAAAGCAGTCAGGATCCAATCTCCATCATTTGCACTTGTTGTCCGTGGACATTATCTGTCCACGTGAGGACCGTAGCGTGGAAAGGCATTGCTGTGCTCAATGCTGCCAGCTCCCAAGAGATTTCCTGATACGGTGGACTGGATTACGCTGGATGCCCAGGATTTATCAGCGCTTTCAATGGAGAGTTGCCCTTCTCATTCCAGAAACCCTCAGCAGTTAATAGCAGTTTATCTGCAACAGGGGAGAAGAGTTTGCGGCTGCTTTATCTCCTTTTCAGGCTTTCAAGGCACCAATTCATTCTCAAGGCAACAAGGCAACAGGGTCAGATGCTTTCAGGGTGAAAAAGAGACAGCTCACGTGGTAAATCAATGTGCTCACTGGTGAGGTTCTCTCGCAGGAGAAACCCAGTGATCAGCGAAACCGCCACATATCCATCCCAGCTGGGACACGGCAAAACCAAATGAAAAACTCTGACAACAGCAGAAAGATCTGCAGAGACATTTGGGCCTGTCCAGGCAAGTTTGATTCCTGCACAGGCCTCAAATTTGATCAATTGCCCATTTAATCCATGAATATTTTGCTTGGGTGATGCAAAGCAATCTCAGAGAAACCCTCTCAACCACAGAGGCTGTAGAGAGCTAAACAGTAAAGATTGGGAATTAGGGCCAATAAATATTAATGAAAGGAGAGGGAAAAATCAATCATTTTTCTAGATAATCCTGCTATTGCTTGGCTCATCCATGTTGCATTTACCCCTCATGCTGTAGGACCATGTGCTCGGAGGTTTTGTGCGGCGACGCACCCGCCGCACGAGTGATGCAGAGGCTGGAAGGGTCACGTGTGGGAAGGAAAAAGAGGCAACAGACAGGGAAGGAGCAGGAACTGCAAAAGCGAAGGGTCCTTGTACTGATGTGGGATTCCACCTGCAACAGGAATCGGTGCAAACCCCTCCACTGGGTTCAGTGGCTGCAGGTCAAACCCCGAGCAGCACAGCCCGGAGCCAGCGCCGTTATGTAAAGGGATGGGGTGGGCTGGATGGAAGAAATGAATCCAATTAGAGGATGAAGGGCAAAGGGAGAGAAAGGACACATTTGGTCTGGAGCAAATCCCTAGTAGGCTTTAAAGCAGGGACAGCAAGAAGACAAAAATTAATTGCAATGCAGGACACCCAGCCACCACCGAGAGGAACAGAAGCCTCAAAAATGGGGCAAAAGGCAGGGGATGGGGCTCTTCAGGTAGCCAGGTGTGTTGAATTGAAGGGTTCTTCCTGGGACACACGAAGTACCACCAGGATGTGGCTTTTTTGGGAGCTGGGACACCAGGTTGGCTGTTTGTGGTGCTGTAGAGCCACGGTGCCGTTGGAAGAAGGAGCCAGTCCAGGCAGGCACCAGAGAACAGCCCTGCTGGAAAGCAGAAAGCAAGCCAGCAAACCCCCAATTTCCTCTGTCCCGTTTCCTAAAAGATTATAACCCAGCTAGCCGTGTCACAGTAGTATTCAGACTCCCACAGAGAAAACCAAGGGCTCTGAACTAGAAACGAAAAAAAAAGTAAAAAAATATTTGACCCAGTTACGACAGAACTAAACAGCATGTATAAAGTATCGCTGCGGAGGGCTACGAACATCCACAATAAGGCCCCCAGGAATAACAGGGTTCAGCTTCAAATAAGATTTACAAACTGAAAAGAGCTGGACTATTCCTATTTGCCCCCTTTTCTGACTGCTCAGCTGCTCTCAGAGCTGGACCACAGTACGCGCTGCTGGACACTGCTGAAAGAAGGTGACGGTGCTCTGCTCTTGCAGCCCTCTGGAATTAAATGAAAGCCTTTCTTTTGCCTCTCTGACTTTGCAGTTAAGCATCTACCACTAGTTGGGCAAAAGAGAGCTCGAAGAGAAGAGCTGGACGGAGATCCCCGACTCCCAACTCTCCTTATTAACTCCTGCCTAACACCTACCTGGCTCAAACAGCCCATAAAACAGAACGAAAGGGATTGACTGCAGTTTGTGAGATGGGAAGATCTCACAGCAGCAGCAGAGAGCACCTTCTCCCTTGCCTTGGCCATCACCCTCGTCAGAGGATGGCACGTTCCCTCGCACACCCTCTAACATACAGAGAAATGTGCTTGTGCTGCTTGGATTTGCTGGCTGCTCGTCCCGTGGTGCTGCATGACCGGTGAGACTGTCTTGCAAACCTGCCTACTCTGCTACAGCCCTGGTTTATCACTTAGTTAAAAGTGTTGACAGCACCACACGGAGCGGTGCAGGTTCACAGCTGAGCCAGGATTGCTCAGCTCCTTGGCAAGAAAATGACAGGTCCCAAAGACTTTCTAGCTCTCCAAGGAAATCCTGCAGTGCTTGTAGAGATGTTACCTGGACCAGCAGCAGGAGGAAAAGCCTGGGAGGTGACAGGGGCCTGCTTGCCTTCAAATACCATGCACATGAGATGATGTTGGCAGCGGTGAAGTTCTCCTCACTTCCCAGCTGCCTCCTGGCTCTGGTGCATCCACTCTCTGCAAGGCTGTGCTGGTGGGGAGAGCCTGAGGAAGGAGCTGTGTCAGGGAACCCGCACAGAAAACAGGAGCTGGGTTTCTCCTGCCCAAAGTCCGTGGGCGCAGCGAGTAAGCTTCTGCACATCCTTATTTGTTGGAAAAGGAGCAAGGGCATGGCACAGAGAATCTCCCTCCACACGACCAGATCCTGGTCCTGCGTGAATGGAGCCATGCAAGCCCAAAGGAACGGCAGGCAGGCAGCCTTGGAGACCAGGGCTGCCCCCTCGGAGCCTCCGGCCAGGGCTGAGCTAATCCCTGCTGGGGGAGGAACGGCCCACCAAACCAAACTGTAAATACATCTGTGTCCTCCTTCTCCCTGCCACACGTTTAAATCTATTTGATCCACTCTAATGGATTGATCTACAAGTTTGTGCACACACATCCTGCTTTGGACAGGGCGGCTGGCAGCGCCTCGCCCATCACGACCTGTCAGCTCCACTCAGCCTCACCTCCGCCAGGGAACGAATCCAATTACAGGATAAAGGGTTTTCTTCCCCTCCATATGGTCTCTGTAACGCTCCGGCTTTATCTTTCTTTAACCCCTTTCCTGGCGAGGCAGCTCACAAGCCCGGGGTAAGCAGCTCAGCGCAGCGGCCACGCGTGGCTGCTATCTGATACAGGGAAACGAGGTCTTCCCAGGGCAGCCGGGGGTACCCGGAGGCACCGCAATATTCACACCTTCCTCCCTCTTCTCACATTACAAAATCAGCCAAAAACACAAAAGCAAGCTCGGCACTGAGCGAGGTTCAAGTCCCATGCGTTAGACCATCGCCAGAATTTAAATGCAGATGTTTTCTTCGTGATTGATCTCTCCTACTTTTGAATTTCTCTGCGCTTTGCTCCACAAGTTGGTCCCCGTGTGCCCTCGGGCAAGTCGCCTTTGCCCAAGCAGCAATGAAGCGTCCGGCACAGGGAGCGCAAAGGGCTCCCATCTGCCACCGCTCTGGGAAACCCACCTCACCCAGCACAGCCGTGCTGTTTGCTCAGCCTGTCGCTCAAACCCAGCGAACCAACCGTATCAGCTCAGTGCAAGTTAGTTATTTGATTATAATTACCATTTCTTGCTTTACACAGGACGTGAAAGCCCAGAGCAGCTCAGGGCTCCGTCACGCAATGTGCTGACAAACAATGAGTAAGAGACAATCTTGTCTCAAAGAGCTTAGCAAAGCAGAAAAAAACCTGCACGAGGGAAGAAAACCCTTCCTTTTCTTAGGGACAAACACAAAGAAAGCAAGCCTCTCCTTTCGTATTAAACAGGACCTGAGTTCTGCGATTGCCTTCTCTGTCACAGAGTCAGCATAGAAAACAATCAAGAGATCTCCGGGAGGCAGCCCATAAAGTTCCCCTGCTAAGAGACACCAAATTAAAGGCATCACTTTCCATTTCTGTGACAGAGATGCAGAGGGAACCGAGGTTGCATTCAGGACACGTCCTGGAGGAACCAGCTATCCTCCCTGGTGTCATTTTCCTACGGCGAGTTTATGCGAGGCCTCCGGCACTGACCTGTGGAGAGCTCTAAATCCACCAGCCTCGGGGTATCGACCGAAACACCGGCCTCAGCTCTGAGCAGGAGAAAGCTGGGTCCGTGAGGACAGCTGTGCTAACACGACAGAGGCAACTCAGGCTTACCTGCTTCCTACTCAGCTCCCAAAAAGGGGAAATATCCTGCTCCAGGTCGAGTTGAAGGTCAGGAGAAAGTTCTTTTGGTCTGATTGTTGGCAGCCCTCTGTTGGGAAGGTTTCTGGGTACCAAATACGAAGCCAAATCTCCACCACACCTTGGCTGAAAGGTCAAGTGGAAAAGGTCCGTTCATCAAGGGATAAAAAAATAAAAATAAAAAATACTGCTGCTTCTTTTCCCCACCACCCAAAAGAGACTGTCACTTCACCTCTTCCCCTCCTAGTTGTGCTTCATTTGTACAACTCAGCTCTTTAGAAGATGAGACACTGCAAAAGTGTCTCTCTCAGAGATGGGAGGTGAAAACTACTTTCTGGGAGATGAAAATTAACTTTCCTGTGAGAATAATTGTGTTCCTATAGAAAGCCTTGGAGAAGCACCAGAGCTTTCAAATGCTGCTGACACTCACAAGGTCCAAGTCATTTGAAACTGGACAAACCATCATAGTGAAATTTTTTAATTGAAAGGAGTTGCCTTCTACCATAGGAGTCAGGAGGAACATGCTGGAATTAAGATGCACATCTGTTTATATCTATTAACATTTCTGGGTTCTCCTTTAATATTCAGCTGATTCTGGAAAAACGTGCCCAACTTTTATACATCCGGAAGCCTGACTATGGCCAGGACAAGTAAAGCCATGGGGCTTCTCCACAAGAAACGCTCCCTCTCAAGAAGACCTGGAGTGGGAATTTCACGACTCGTGGATTCACAGGACATGCTGTGAGCTACTTCTGAGAGGCACGGACACCCCACTGGGAGTCTTTGTCCCAGGGCACCTGAGGCTGACGTGACCCAGTTACTCTCATCACATCCTGGTTCTGCTCCTCTTGGCTCCCTGCAGATGGATCAGCGGGTCAGCGATTAGGACTTCACTCATCCCACCCACATCCCTTAGACTTCCGCTCCTATCCTCTAGCTCTGAGACACTCCGGTCTTGCAGAAGACCTTGCTCGTCCAACCATGCGGTGTTGACTTTTTCCATCCACCTTGTCTTGGCAAAGGACAGCAGTGGGAAAGAGGCTAAGAGCTTACCGCATTAACAGATCAGGGCCATTAACGCCACCAGATGTCAGAGATTAATGGAAGAGCTTCCCTAAGGCGCCTTAGGCAGGTCTCCTGGACAAGGAGCACCCATGACCCAGAAGGAAGAAATGGGGAAAGAGCTTGGATGGAGCATCAGTTCTCCAATTTGGCACCAGCCCTGCTGAGAAAGGTTTTACAGTCTCGTGTGTGCTGGGATGGGGATCTCACATCCCATAATGAGTGTTAAGAGGCTGGGAGATGCTTCTTTCCATCCCATTTGCTCTCCAAGTGTGGCTACAGGCTGGTACTGGTCTCTCTGCGCTGTCCCTGGAGGGAGTTCAGGACATCAGCATTGCTGAGGCTTTACCCTCCCTCGGGCCACTGGGGTGCTGCTTCTCCAGCGAGTTGTGGCACTTTGTCAGGCTGGTTTTAGAGCTAAGGACCCTCCCTAAACCCTGCCAATCCTTGCAAAGCTGCAACGCAGATGGGTGTCCCACCTGCTGGGGTGGGGAGGAGGCTCGGGTGTGAAGTGCCCATTGAACCAGGCACCCGGAGCACGGAGCAGCCGAACAGCCAGAGCCCAGCTCGCGGCTCAGTGCCGCACAGCTCGGTCCAGTCTTCCCTCAGTGACCTCCCCAAGGTCATTGGGGCAGAGCTGGGCACTCCCCAGTCACCAAACACTCCTCCCATGGAGTCCTTCAGGTGCCCAGGGACACCCCAAAGGCTGTGACCAACTGTGAACCCCAACATAGATTCATTTCCCTTCAAATTGCCCAAAGCAGTCGCACCCCAACTCAGCACTGCTCCTTTTGCCTTTGCCCCTCTTCCAAAGGTCTCCCCACCCCATCCCTTCCTCCCCCCCAACTCCTTAAACAATATTAAACACTTAATGGCAATTAATACGCTTTAATGCAGGTTTTGGGGCCAACTGGCTGCTTAGAAGATGCTTAAAACCATCAACCCCTCTCAATCCCGTTGCCCTTGTCATACAAAGTTAGCCGAGCCCCTAATCCGGCCTCCCCCCGCACTCCCTCGAGGAGGCCGAAGGGTATAAAACCTCCCCAGGCACGCGGGCACCGCCAGCCCTCAATGCGGAGCAGGGGCAACGCACCACCTCCCGTCCCCTCGGGATTTAAATTATTAATTATAATTCATTTTTCGGAGAGAGGGAGAATCCTTTAGTAGGGTATTTCTCTGCTTTGGGGGGGGTGGGGCTTCCCTTGTTATTATTTTTTTAATTAGTTACAAAATCGTGGTATTTTTTAAAAAAAAAAAAAAATCAAAACCTTAAAAGCAAAGCAGCTGCCGTAACATTGGCAGGATGAATGGGACGGAAGGTATCAATTTTTACGTGCCTATGTCCAACAAGACAGGGCTGGTGCGAAGCCCCTTTGAGTACCCCCAGTATTACCTAGCCGAGCCCTGGAAATACCGCATCGTGTGTTGCTACATCTTCTTCCTCATCTCCACCGGTTTGCCCATCAACCTCCTCACCCTCCTGGTCACCTTCAAACACAAGAAGCTTCGGCAGAAACT
>NW_009714934.1:22176-28007 GCF_000703405.1 Apaloderma vittatum
GGTCAACTTGGCGGTGGCCGACCTCTTCATGGCCTGTTTTGGCTTCACGGTCACCTTCTACACTGCCTGGAACGGCTACTTCGTCTTCGGTCCCACGGGCTGTGCCGTGGAAGGCTTCTTTGCCACGCTGGGAGGTAAGCGGCTGCGAGGTGGGCGCTTGGGTCTTGCTTCTTCAGGGCTTTGGGAGCCCAGTTCCCCCTCTTCATCACGCCATTGGGATGGCCACGATGCGTGCAGCATCCCTCCTGTGCGGAAAGCCACATCGCGCGCTGCGGCAGGGTCGCAGCTCGTTGCACTGGGTTGAGCTCGCCGTGTAAAAGAAGCTGCTTCCCTGCAGCTTAAAGATGGGAATAAAAGCATAGAATCATGCAGGTTTGATCTTGGTATGCAGTAGCACCCATCTCATGAGTAGATGGGCATCTGCAAGGAAGTGAACCCTGGAAAGGGATCATCATTTGGAGGATCAAACCTAGGGTTATCTGGCCACGCTGGTCGGTGTGAGTTCCAGGGGCTATCAGAGACCTTCTGGGGATGACCCCCTCACGTCCTTGAGGTATTCCATGTTGAGCATCTTTGCCGAAAGCCTTTTCTCCATAAAATGTAAAATCATTGGGGAGGGTTCCAAGAGGGAAAGGGAGGGTTCCAAGATGGAAAGAGCGATCCCTCTGGAAAAGGACCTCACAGAAGAGGTATGGGCATGGAGAGGAGGAGTTCAAGGCAAGGAGAGGGGTCACAGATGATCTAGCGGCAAAAGAAAGGTGCGGCAGCTTTTAACTGAGCGGCAGCACGGAGAGGAAGGAGGGCTCAGGGTTGCTTAGAGCTCAGGGTTTGCAGCAATTGGTCAGCTCTTGTCCCACTTGCACCCAGTTTGGGTGCCCTTGGGAGCTTCCTTATTTCATTTTTCAGGGACATGAGAGCTGCTAACGCCTCACCCTGCAGAAAGCCCCCGCACAAACCAGGGAAAATTCATTTTGCACCCTGTGCCCACGCAGCCAGCCGGGCCCACACGACACCTCATGATGGATCTGACAACCGCTAAGTCTTGCTGTAGAGATCCATAACCACCGCAAGGACTTTACTTTTTCTTTTTTTTTTTTCCCCCTCCCCTAAATGGGGCAATTTCCCACAATGATACTGATTTGTAGGAAAGAAAAAAAAAAAAAAAAGGATTTTTTGCCTGGCAAAAGCAAAGCTGAATGTCCTGATCTGAGCCAAGGATGAGCTTGGTCTTGAAGCCAGAAAATCTTATGGGTCTGCACCATTTCTGACCAAGCAAACCTGTGGGATTTTAGGCAGCCCCTCCGATGTTTATATCTAGTAAAGAACAAGGAGGCTCCTGTTCCTGAGGAAGAAAGTTTGATGGGAAGCAATCACTGTGCGAGCAGCAGGTCTCCAGCGAATCCTAGCACAGGGTGTAGTTATCAGCAGATTATCACAGCTGGGGGCATTAGCAGGCTTACAGCACCAACTAAACGCTCCCAATCCCCTGAAGTTTAATTATCCCTTATAAATACATGTGCATGCATGCCCACCCACACAGCCTCCCCCGTACGGCTCCCCCCGCCCCGATCCAGCACTGGCAGAAGACTCATGAAATACACATTTAAAAACATCAACAGGTTCGGATGCATCTGGCATCTTTTCCGGAAATTGTGCTTCCTCGCATCCAGGTGGAATTCGTCCCCTCGGTTTTTAAATTATTTAAAAAAAAGAACCCCAAACCCATGATGATCCCCCTCCTCCATCCCCAGCATCCCACTGCGGCACGGATGGCTCACAAACCTTCTGCGTGTTACGGCTGGGAGATTCTCCGTTACCGAGTCAGATGCTGGTTATCCCTTGCTGATCCTCAACTGCTCAGTTCCCACCGTTCTTTGCTGCGACCAGGAAAGGAAGATCAAGCCCAGAGGAGTTCTTGCCACCACCGTACGCTCTCTCTTTCTCTCCCTCCCGCAGGTCAAGTCGCCCTGTGGTCCCTGGTGGTCTTGGCCATCGAGCGCTACATCGTTGTCTGCAAACCCATGGGAAACTTCCGCTTCTCCTCAAGCCACGCCATGATGGGCATCGCTTTTACCTGGGTAATGGCCTTATCCTGTGCCGCTCCGCCCCTCTTCGGCTGGGCCCGGGGGGAAAAAAAACGCGGCGCCAGCAGCGCCAGCCGTTGCACAAACACGCCGGTGGGACAGGACGTGAAACTCCCTGGGTTCCAGCTGAGAGAAGAAATGGGGCAAGTCAGAGCAAAAATGGGACCTTGGCTGTCAATCTTACAAGGGCTCAGCATCCCCTAACCAAAGGCAGCCTCAGGCTCAGCACCTCCAGTTCCAATAGCCCTCTGTGCTCTCTTTACGCTCTGCAGAGAAATCAGAGCTTTGATGCGGTGGGACAGGACGTGAAACTCCCTGGGTTCCAGCTGAGAGAAGAAATGGGGCAAGTCAGAGCAAAAATGGGACCTTGGCTGTCAATCTTACAAGGGCTCAGCATCCCCTAACCAAAGGCAGCCTCAGGCTCAGCACCTCCAGTTCCAATAGCCCTCTGTGCTCTCTTTACGCTCTGCAGAGAAATCAGAGCTTTGATGGGCACAGCTCATCTCACCCGTGCACTGAAGGGCCCGTTTCTCTCTGGAGATGGTAGAGAATGTCTGGGCGACCAGGCAAAGCTGCTCTGGGGAGAGGCAAACCTGACCTGTCCCAGCATTGCTCCTGGAATCCCTGCAGCACCTTTCCCAGCACCCCTGCCCTGTGAGCCCATCTGTCCCGCTCCCAGCACGGCAGCTCATTTCAGCACCAACAAATGCCCCCCAACAGAACCAGAGGCAACACTGGCTGCTCACACTGCAGGCTGCCAGGACCCCCCCAGGCAGAGGCTGTGCATCCCTCCACTCCGTGCAGCAGCGGGGATGAAGCCCTCAAGAGCTTGGATCCACCAAGCTGGTGGCTTTTGCCCCCACTCAGCATCCCTCCATCCAGAGAGGCAGAGCAGGTAGCTCCTGGCAGGCAAGTGCTCAGCCACATAGTAAGGAAAAAAATCACCTCTTCCCTGTGGGAGAACAAAGGACCGATGCTACATGTCCGAGTGCAACGCATTGGCAGAGCTCATGCCAGCCCTGAAGGAGCCAGTGAGGCTGAGTGCATGGGGTGCAGAAGAGAAGCCAGGGAGGAGTTCACCCAAAACATGCATGCCCCGTTTTGGGCATCCCCCACACTTGGTAATTCAGGTTCAGCCCCAACTTTTCCCCCAGGGAAGGTCCTGGTGAAGATCTTAATCTTTCCTACTGGCAGATACATACCGGAGGGGATGCAGTGTTCCTGTGGCCCTGACTACTACACCCACAACCCCGACTACCACAACGAGTCCTACGTCCTCTACATGTTCGTCATCCACTTCATCATCCCGGTTGTGGTCATTTTCTTCTCCTACGGACGCCTCATTTGCAAAGTCCGAGAGGTAATGTTGGGAGGGTATGAATGAGGGCAGGGTGGGCAGCTCGGACAGGAGAATGGAGGTGGTCCTGTGACAGAAAGCTGCAGAGCACCCCTCACCCCCCTCCTCTGCCTGCAGGCAGCTGCCCAGCAGCAAGAGTCAGCCACGACCCAAAAGGCTGAGAAGGAGGTGACGCGGATGGTCATCCTCATGGTGCTGGGGTTCATGATGGCCTGGACGCCCTACGCTGTGGTGGCATTCTGGATCTTCACCAACAAGGGAGCAGACTTCAACGCCACGTTCATGGCAGCGCCTGCCTTCTTCTCCAAGAGCTCCTCCCTCTACAACCCCATCATCTATGTCCTCATGAACAAACAGGTGAGATGCCCCGTGTTGTGCAGGATGAGCCTCTGCCCTTGGCTTACCAGCACATCTTGGGTCACCGCCGGCACCTTGCTCTTTCCCACAAGCGGTTGAGTCTCAGGCTGGGGGGACCTGCAAGCTCAGGGGCTCTTGGGAGCTCTCAGTCCTGCAATATATGCCCGTTGACCCTCGATGCCATCATTCTCCATTTCTCTCCCTTCCTCAGTTTCGTAATTGCATGATCACCACAATCTGCTGCGGCAAGAACCCTTTTGGGGATGATGACGTCTCCTCCACCGTTTCCCAGAGCAAGACTGAGGTCTCCTCTGTCTCTTCCAGCCAAGTATCACCTGCATAGACCATGGACAGTTTGAACTGGGGTGACCCACCGAGCTCAGGGACTGAGTCAGACACACACAGTCGCTCCCTCACACACCAACACCCTCCCCGGCACGAGCAGGTAGCAGTGCATGTGCTGCTGTAGCTTCCCCAATCCCAGGCACGCTTGCTGGGACACCCCCGTGCCCACTGTTGCAAACATGGCACCCCAAGTCCTTCCAAACCAACCCAGCCCTTTGCAGGGGAGCCCAGGTCCCTTCCCCAGCAGCCAGGAGCTGGTCATCTTTTGGGGACTGTCCCTACCCATCCCGAGAACCAGCAATCCCCCTCTGCTTCACCCATGACCAGTGCAAAACCCCAAACGGCAATATTTTCCCGCCTGTCACCCCAAAACGTGCTCCCCACTAGCATCCCCTTTCCCCAGCACTCAAGGGAGTGCCACAAAAGCACTTGGCACCTCATCTAGAGGAAAGAAAATAAAAGGCACCAAAAAACCCAACTAACCATACCAACAAAGAACCGTTACAAAAACGGTCCCGGCCATCCCTCGCCAGCACTCGAGCCTGGAGCACCTTGCTGTCAGCACAGCTGGTGGAAATCAATACCCAGAGTCTTTATAAATCAATATAACAAGTGGAGCTGTGAGCAAGCTTTGCTTCAAGCCCGACACTCTGCATCCCCAAGACAACACTGTAGATATGTATTTCTTTTTTTTTGTCTTGGAACCTGTAAATATTTGCTCGCACACTTTGAAGTCTCTATCTTTCTCAGCCCTTTCCTTTCTCCTCCTCTTCCTGACTCCAAGACAGAGAAACCATCTTTCACCTCCGCTCCTGCCGGCTGGACACGCACGGCCAACCTTGGAGGGTGGGACCGGTCCCTGAGCACTTCCCTGTACATATTTTATAAATAAATAACATCGTGTCAGCACAAGGACTTCTACAGTCAAGAAGTAGGGATTAAAAAATAAGAAATAAACAGAAGCAGCACAGAGAAAAATACAGATGCTCAGTCCTTGTCCTTTCTCTTGGGCTGTGTTGACAAGGTGCTGGTGTCCAGCTGAGAAAACGCGACGCTGCTGTTGGAGACACAAGCTGGAGTCGTCTCAAGCGCTGCAGGAAGGGGGAATCAGGTGGTTAGACCAGCCCAGCTCACAGAGGGAAGAGCAATGACCATCCCCAGCCAGGTGACAGCCCCATTAACTGGAGCACCAAAAAGGTTTTTAGGCAGAAATTGCACAGAAAGGACACAGAGCAGCCAGTACCACTTCTTGTACCCTGGCCCTCGCCGCCCAGCTAACCACCAGCCATTATTTTTTCATCCTTTAATATTTAAGCATCCCCCACGTAGCCTTAAATAAAGCTTCAGCAGAGAGCTGCTTTTGTCAGATTTCAAGTTCCCCTCCCTGCGGGGCCCTTCGAGTCAGCGTCGTTAAGGAATTGGCAGAGTCAGGGAAAAATTGTTCCCTGTGTCAGTGAATTTGCTACCGAGCCAATTGTAGAGCAATCCCAAAGCAGGATTGCTCTCACCCCCTGCCACCCTCTCCCATCCAGCACATACGTGTCCCCTTCTCAGGCATTTTCCTCCTTTTCTTTTGGTCCAAAGCAACCAAAAATAGTGGGAAACTCAAGATTCACCCTTGGGATGGTTAGGCAGGAACAGAAACCACATTTTGCTCTGTACTCCCAGCACCGCCACACCCTGGGGAG
>NW_009714934.1:28041-28297 GCF_000703405.1 Apaloderma vittatum
CCCCCTTGCCTCTGCACCCAGCGGGGTTGTGCCTGCCTGCACCCAAATTTGGGGCTCCCAGCCAGCACCCAGCACTGGGGTCACCGCAGGAGGGGGTCTCAGCACCACTCCTGCTCTGATATCGATGCTGAATAATTCACGCCCGCTCTCTCCGGGTCTCAAGAGCCTCCTTTTCCTTCACCTACAAAGCCACAAGCCCTTTTCCTTTTGTTCTTTGAAGCGAGGGAGCAGCACAGGAGCGGAGGCACCGGCGCTT
>NW_009714934.1:28409-39750 GCF_000703405.1 Apaloderma vittatum
ACCCTGAGCAGAGCACGGTACCTGGCTGCGTATGCCTCCCCACACGACTTTTTTCTTGTTTTAAATGCTGCGGTTACAGCTGAGGGCTACTTGCTGCACAACGATGCTGGAAGAATTCAGCAGACTCTGGAGTGGGATCATAATCCCTAAAAGGGAGCTCTGGGGAGCTGGGGCCAACCTCGAGGTGGGCTGGGGCTTTGCAGGGAGTTTCCCAGGGGTGTGAGAGGGATGGAGCAGAGTGCCCCAGCCTCGTGATGCCACTGCTCTCAGCGATGCTTTCTGGTCATCCCAACCCACGGTCCGCAGCCAGCTGCCACGCCAGATGTGGCACCCTCAGCAAAGCTGACGAAGGTGATGAGCACCTGGCCTGCCCCTGCAGCCCTGGGGATGCTTTGCAGAGAGAATTATCTCCAGTTTTACCTCCTTGGTGCATCTACCCTGCTGCAAGGATCCTTCTCCAGCTGGATATTGCCTGGACAGGCTGTGTCAGACCGTGGTGAGCTGGTGATGCTCTCAGAGGTGCAGGCAGCTCAAAGTCACCCACGATGCAAACCAGAAGCTGCTTTATTTGGGGCGGGGGCTGCAGATGGGAATAAAAAGATAAGTCCATCCAAGAGAACAACCCCTCTGCTTCTGCTTCCAGCCCCTCTCTACCCAAGGTGGCCCCGCAGCAGCTGACGACAATGGTGATTGATGCCTCTCACTGAGCAAACCCCTGCAAAAAATTAAAGCATCCAAATTGCGGCACCGGTTTCTCCAAGACCATAGAGGTAAGGGAAGAGCGCAGCAACCACTCTGCAACCACAAGCTGAAACCTCATCCAACCCCCATCGATCCAACCTTTCAGTAGCAGAAAGCACCTCATTGAAGGGGTTTTTCTTTTTTGTCCACCCCTCCTCATTTTAAACACTGGTATTTGGAGGTGTGAAGTTATAATTTTCTTGCAATTGCCTGCCAGGCCATACTCCCCTCATTTTTCAAAACCAGGGGCTTTTAAAGATGTACTTTATCGATCCGACACTTATTTATATGCGAACAACAGGAGAAGATGGTTAGTTCAGTTATTAAATTTAGAAAGCTGACAAAAGCAATCAGAAGATATATCACTTAACTGGAGATTAAGAGAGAAGCAGCAGGAGCCCGGATTTCTGACCCAGCGTTTCAGGTTGTTTTATACATGTATTTTGGTGTATTTTTACTGCTCAGACGGCAGCATAATAAAACGATACAACTGCACGCTTTGCCCGCAGGGTTTTATCGCTAATTGATTTTGCAACAGCTCGTCTAATCTCAAAGATTCCAAAGGCTTTTCTGTGGTCTGCATCGAAGAGGACTATCCTGTGCAGGGCTGGGGGCTGCAGCCAAACCGAGGAGCACGACAGGTACAGGGAAGAGCTGCTTTCAAGATTCCTTGACTCGTTCTCACACAGTTCAGCTTTAATCCACCTTCATTGTGTTTCCTTTCTGCTGTAGTTCCACATCTCAAAGACGAGACATCCAGCAGCAAATACTGTTCTTTAAAAATGGATTAATTTCATATGCAGATCATATCAGACCAGCTTGACGTATCTAGGAGATAACCAATTGGTTCAATAACCTGGGGCAGAAGCTGCCCTTTAGGAGCCCTTGGACAACCCACACCTTTCCCATAGAGGAAATCCCAGCCCCAAGATCCCACACCCTTAAAAATCATTCAGGAGTTATTTCTTTCCACTTTTCCACACATACCTCAATATTTTCAGGTGCTGCTTGCTTGCAATCAGCAAGAATCATTTCAGCATCACTCATTTATAGCAGATAATTGCATATAGGGCAGGTGCTGTCACCTTCCCCAGTGCTGTCAGCCTGAGGTTGCTCAGCAGTCCCTGGCTGCTGCTACCTAAATTCACATGCAATTGAGGAAAGCAGGCAGACTTTAACCAGGAAACCGAGACAGCTGGAAATTCGGGCCCAAAGGGCATTTCAGTGTCTAACTCTTATCCCCACTGCAGCTGGGATTGCTCCTCCTTACCCGAGTATTGCCATCATCTGTTTTAGGGAAACTGCAGTAATTGGCTCAATTCATTTTAAATCAGTTATCGTTTGTGCAAGCAGCAGTCGAGGGAAAAAGCAGCTTGTAGTTAATAACATCCCTAATTTGGAGACATCCGCAGGGACGAGGAGGGAGATCTCAGTAAGGGGTCATTCCTCAGTCCTTGCCCCCAAACACGAGGGGTGAGGCCACGAGGTTTGAGCTGGGGACCTGCCATGACAGGCAGCACTCATCCTGCCCTGGGGCTGGTCCCCTCCAGGCTGGGACATCATTTTCTGGGGTTTCTCCTGGGACTTATTTATCACATTCGAGCACAGAAGCAGCAGCCGGGATGCCAGAGGGTTTGGCTCTGCCTATTTGTCTCTGCCAAAGGAAAAACGTCTCCTTTTCTGGCCACGCCAGCAACGAGAAACAAGAAGATTAAAAAACGCCACAAACCTTCCTCCTTCCCATCACGCTCACAGGGCTTGAGGGGGGTCCATATCCCACCCCAGCCCCTCTCCATGGTGCACAGATCCTGGTACCCCAGGGAAAAGCTGCCCCTCGGGGGAAAAGATGGAGTTACAGCTTGAGAGAAGCCAAGATTTCCCCCTGGCAGTGCCAGGGGATGTGTCAGGGACACACTGCAGAGGCCAAACAGCCTCCCCTCCATGAGGCTAAACCCAGGGAGACCCAGGCGGTGTTTGCACCCCCTGGCAAGGTACACGAGCACCCACATTGGTGCCACCTCCCCAGCCTGTGCAAAGGCTCTCCGAATCCATCACCGCTGCCTGTGTCACGTTAGCAGCAATAAAAAGATTCAAACAGCAATTCCTTACTTTTATGAACAAATGGCCCTGGATGGATGATTCAGGCAGCATTCAATTTCCAGCAAGAAAGTGTCAGCAAAAACCCAGCCTCTTTCATGTAGGTGGATAACTGCAAATAAAAGTAGGGAATTATTAGCACGTAATACTTGGTGGGTTTTTCACTCCCTAGTGCTCTTCTCCGGCAGGTGCCAAGCACTTCAGATAAACTAACAGGCAGTGGGGGGGCTTGCTAAGGGGGGGCACAGGGACTGCAGTGATGGCTCTGGACAACAAGACTGTTCCCCATCACGCTGCCAGGGCTCTCCCCCAGCCTGTCCCCTCCAGACCCCTTTGTCTCCTCCTCACAGCCCCTTCTTCCATCTCCTCACCCCTCCCTCGCTGCCACCGACACAGGAGCCCCAGATCTTTCAGTCCCACACTGGGCACAAGCCTGGGGTGGGTTCCCCGTGAATCTGGGGCTGCTCCTGGCTGCGAACGGCCATGGAGAGACACGCACCAGCGTCCTCCGGACTCTCTGTTTCTCCTTCATCAAGGCTGCCTATATTTTTCTTGTTCATCAGACTGACAAATGGGCAGAAAACAGACTTCTGGCTATTTCCTGCGCAAGCTGCCCACTCCTCCTCTCCCCTTGGCGATGACTGAGCGCTGAAGAAGCAGGAATAGCATATAAATTTCCTCCCTCCTTTAATAAATACCTCTATTACCTAGCACTTTCTCCCAGCTCTTTCCAGCCGCCTGCTGCAGGCTCCTTCTCCTTGCTCAGTGCCTTGCTGCCTGCCAGGCAGACGTGATAAACCAAAATCCTCATTTCTTTTGGGGAATAAACAGCAGGAGTGAGCAAGGCTGGCTGCAAAGGGCTGAGAGAGGGGGGAAAAAAGAAACCCTCCCTGGGATCTGGCTGCAATTTTGCATCATCACACTGGGAGCCAAACAGATTGATTTATTAGGGTAGGTGGGGTTGTCTGACTGCACAGCAGCAGCTCGTGTCCTCTCTTCGGACACCTTGCTCTGATCCCGAGAGAAAGGAGGGATCCAGTCCCTGAGGTGCGGCCAGGCTTATCCCAGGCACCACTGTGCACTTTAGAGCAGGCCTGAGATTTAATGCAGGAAGGGAATAAAACCCGACCGAGGCAGTGCAGGGGGAGCAGGAGGGTTTGATGGCAAAGGGAAAACCATCATCAAAGTGATTTGCGCTGCGGCCAGCAGCAAAAGTGATCTCTCGAGGCAGGTTCTTTCTGCTCAGGAGCAGAAGTGATGCAGGTGGCTTCTGCTGGAAAAACACCGGCGACAGAGAAAGTCATGATGCCTCGGGAAAGGTGAAATGCCTGTCTACCTCCTCTGAAGGCTTCCAGTGTGGGAAGAAAGCAGAGGAACCAAAGGAGAAGCAAGCTGCAGACCTCAGGGCACAGGGGATAATTTTCAACAAGACAGGAGCATCCTTGCAGTGGGGATCCCCATGAGCGTCACTTGGCATCATCTTTTATTTCCAACTCTTTCCTGCAGCTGTTGGGGATGCCCAGGACAAGGCTTAAGTGTCACATGAAGAAAGCTCCACTGCACATCTGCCACCAGACATTCTGGAAGCACAGACAGCCTTCTCAAACAGTGTGAGCATCATGTGGGATTGCAGAGACCTTGCTCCATCCCAGCTCCTGGGTAGGCAACAGGTAAACACCATCAGCTTTTGACACGTCCAGCATCATCAACAGCCCCTCAGGGGTTGAGGTTAACCCACACCCCATCAGGCACATCCTCCACACTTTATGCAGGTGGAGCTGCTGCTGCAGTCCCACCATCCCATCTCCCACCCACCAGCAGGCAGCATTCCTGTCCCCATTTCTTACAGCACAAACTTCCCTGCAGCCCACGAGCCGCCCTCAGCTGCCTTCACCCACGCAACCAGATTGATGGCGGTGCTTTACAAAGCCAGGAAAAAACAAAACCCACCTTTAAAAGGCACATTACAGGGTGGCAGCCACCCAATTTCCCCCATAGCCGGCACTTGGTGTGTCTCATCTGTTTCCTGGAGTCTATTTAACTTCTAAATTTAACAAGCTCCTAAACAAGTAATAGCAGCAAGTGGCAGCGCCCAGCTCCCAACCTGCGAGTGGCATTTCAGGGGCCAGGTCGCCATCAGCACGAGCAATGGGAAATTTCTCAAATGTCTCTTTGATTTATGGCTCTAGTTAATTCTCCAGGAGGCCTGTGAGCTGTCCCAAGTGCACAAAACCTCAGAGGGATAAATAATTTACCAGGTGGTTAAATATTCTTTAAGGTCTGGAGAACATCAGCAGGAGCACAGATTTCAGGGGGGATAATGCCAAATTACAAATTGAGCACAAAACAGGGAGGGGGAAACGGCCTCAGCTGGGCACTGCCATCACGCTGAAGAAGCACTGAGAGGCAGCAGAGCTGATGTTATGGCGGGGAAAAGGACTGGGACATCCCAAAAAAAAACATCCCATCGCTGCTGCATCTCCATCCAGCAGGATCAGACACAGCAGGGAGCAGGCTTGGCCAGGGGGATTTCAGGGGAATGTTCCACCCAGATGTGTCCCGCCAGCTGCTCAAAGCAGATGTGCCATGTGGGCTGCCCTGCCTGTGCCAAAAAAAGGGATGAAGCAGAGGGGAGCAGAGCGCCGAGGATGCTGAGGGGAGGCTGTAGTGCCTGGTGGAGCTCCAGCAAAGCCACATCTCGCCAACACTTGGGGCAGAGCAGCCCCGAAACATGCCTGGCACTGCTTGGTGCCCTCTGAGGCCACGCTGGAAGGACACAGCGCTTTGGCAGCAGATGCTCGATGAAATGAGATGTCTGAAGGGATGTCTCCCTATCGGCTCTTTCTCTTTCTCCCCCCTGAAACGCCCCTGAGGCAGAGACTGGGGAGACACACCCTGCAGCGAGCAACCTTTGGGCTGGCACGGGAGGAAGACCACGGTGCAGGAGCCGCCACTGACCGAAGCAGAGGAATGGAGAGGAGAAACCAAAGCGCTTCCCCCACAAACACCATCTCAGTCTCAGACAGGGATGTTCTGGGAGTCCCAAAACCCACCAAGAGCCCACGGAACTCACAACCTCCCCAGGGCAGCGGCTGCCGGGGAGCCCGGGAGAGGTAGATGGCAGCAAAGCCTGTTTCTTGCGGCAACCGGGATGCGACAGCCCCGTCCCCGCTCCGACACCATCGAGCCGTGCGGGTGTTCACAGCCCCAGCAGCACTTCCCTTCCCTTCACCCACGGCCTGGGTTTGTCTGTGCAGCTCCTTTTCTCCAGGTTTCCTTAAGCATGATTCAGAGTTTCGAATGAATCTTAATTTCTCCCCGGTTAGGATGTGTCAAGCAAATTAGGCAGCCAGGTGTATTCAAAATGCCTCTGTGCCCTGTGCTTGGCTCCTCGCCCGCCTCTCCTCCCTTCCCCTCGTCCCTGGAGCATCCCTGGGTACCCCTGCAGCAGCGGCCAAGCTGTCACCTTGAATTCAAATTGGAAGGGGGGGGACTCTGCCCATCCTTTCAGGCAACACAGTGTTTCGCTGCAGACAGCCCATCCTGCTCTCCCTTTGCAGCGAAATGACCAATTCTCTTCCCTCGCCAAATCTCCAAATCCCCTTCCAAGCCCTTTGCTGAATTTTTCAGCTGCCTGCACCACGAGTGAACAAATCAAGCAATGATTTAGGGAACAGGCTCCCTCAAAATCCCTCCCCAGAGGACCTCCAGAGAGTCCTTGCTCCTGCGGGTCCCATGCTGATGGGGAAGATGAACAGGTCTGCTGAGCACTGGGAAGAGGAGCCCACACTCAGTCCTTGTCCCAGAGGGTTTATCAGAGCCGCCCCTGATAAATGGATAATGAATAATTCACTGTTGGCTTTTGCTTTATGAAGTATTCATTGAATTCGTGCTTCCCAGGGTAATTAACTATCCTAGGAGCCCCGTGTAACATAACCCAGCCACAATCCATCTTCAACACTTCATTAGCAGGTCCCCACACCACTTCAATAAATTAAAGTGGAACAAACACGGAAACAAAACTTTCCTCTCCGTGGGACCCACCCCATGTCCCCAGGAAACTCAGCAATCACATCCCCAGAGGAGGCCACTTCCATGATGGGGGGACACAGACGGGTGCCAGGATTGAACTGGCACAGGGCAGGCACTGTGGTCTTGGGGACAATCCACATTACCCTGAGACAAGAAGGGATTTTTTTTTTCTTCTAGCTCAAGACACATGATTTCTCTTACATGCTGCACAGCCCCAATCCTATACAGTAGTGCCTGAGCTCTCAGCAGTCTTGGGGCACTAGCTCCCTCAAAATTGAGCCATGGAGGGGGTCTCCAGCAGAGACCTCTCCTTGCAGGCAAGGCCTTCCCCTCTTCCTGCAGAAATAATGCAAAATTTTCTCCCTTTTCCCCATCCAGCTACACCTCATCACTAAGTTACCCACTCCAGCTTCCCAGCTCCTCCACGCTCACAGCCCCAGCACACCAGGCAGTCGTCACCACTCCAGACTCATCCACCTCGCATCCAAAAAAGCCCAACAGGGGCTGATGCCTGCTGCAGAGCTGGATCCGTGCATCAAGTTTTGCTCCACTTTGGGCAGTCCCAGAGAAGCACAAGTCGCTCGTACAGCTGCAACGGCCGGCCTCAGCCCGGAGACGAGCCCATCGCAAGGTGACACAGCCAGCAATAAACGCAGACAGCAGTGGGACTCGTCACTTTGATAGATGTGTAAAAATTTCCTTTCAGCCTCTGTTGCTGAGTCAGCCTTTCTGACTTCAATAACTTACAGCAATAAACAGCGAGATAAGAGCAGGCGCGTGTGGGACACGGCTAACCTGGGCGAGATGAGCAATGGCTCTGCCGACAGCCCTGCTCATGGCGATGGCAAAAAGCACAGCACCTAATTCAAGCTGGCTTTTGGAGCCAAGCTCATCTCGCACCAAAAAGCTCAACCTCGGCTCAGCAGAAGGGGCAAACACCAAATCCCAGCCTGGCATCTCCCGCACAGGCCCTATGTGGGTTCTAGCGAAACCCAAAGGAGCATCTTACCTGACACAGAGCTCTACTCATCCTCACCAGCTCCTTTCCTTGCAAAGATTCTAGATGGGGCAAACAGCCCTTTATCAAGGGCAAAGCCCTGGGTGTGCCCTGCCTGTTGCTAATCCCCAACTCACCCCAGCTGGAGCTAGTCCCCTCTCTTGTCCCACTGACCCCCCAGCTGGGCTTTCCCCACTCCCTGCAGCTTCATGCTGGCTTTTCTCTTGGATTTTTTTTGAGACAAGTGGGGCTGCTGGGCTTGTCATCTCTGCTGAAGATGCCTATTCCCAGGATCCAGCTCTTGCCCTTTCCTGTCATGCCTGTTCTGCCTCTCCCAGTGTGTCCCTGGTGCAGCTGTGACCCCCCTCATTTCTCCTTGCCTTGTTGGGCACCTAATTAAATTGTTCCCCCAAAGTGAATTGCAAACCCTGGGGTTGGAATCTCCATTCACCACGTGCTGCTCTCTGTGGGGCTGGCTGTGTACACGGGCATCCCAGCGATTCCAAAGCTGTTTTCTCACCTCTTGCATCAGCCTGGGATGGGGTGGGCTATGAGATGTGACACCTCAACCCCGGGGACACAGCACGTGGTGTTGTCCACTCCATAGGAGCTGAGTGACAGCACGGTAGCCATCTCTAAGAGTAATGGTGAAAACGATATCCCTGAGCTGGAAAACTGATGGGGTTTTATCTAAAAAAACACCAAAGAAGCTCGATGGAGGGCTCCTCTGCGTCAGGAGAAACAGCCGATGCTGCTCGGCCCCTCTCCATCGCTGGAGGAGATGGGTTGTCCCCCGGGAGCCACTTGCACAGCAGCTCCAGCAAATATCTCCCTGATCGGGAGAGGACACACTCTAAATCTGGAGCCGTGTATCCTGGCCCCAGGCAGGGCCATCATGTACCTTCCGAGTCCGGCTACATGTGTCGTATCTTGTTAGAAGCCATGTTAAGGAAACAAATTTAATAGAACCACTATACGGCAAAGAAAAAGCCGCGATGCTCAGTGGAGATGTCTGCCCAGGCAGCGCAGCCTCGGGTGGACGGGGATGTGGGACGGAGCGAGGCGCGGGGCTGTGCTGGTGCCAGAGCTGGGAGGGAGGCGATGGGGCTGCCAGGACCCCTCAGAGAACCGGCTGCCGGGGCCAAGAGGGGCTCAGAAACACTCACGGGTCGTGGGTTCCAGGTGTCCTGTCCTACGGCCCCGTGTCCTGCCAGGTGCCAGGATCAGCTGCGGCGTCTGATTTCGGAGCGGCGTGGGGTGAGATCTGCAGGTGCTGGTATTTGCTTTAACGCACTGCGTCTGCCAGGCTGAGCCGAGGCATGCAATTTTCATTATATGATATCAACATTTAGCTCTAGCATTGCCAGTGTCAACCCTAATTATTTTCAAGAAGTCTTGAGGGCTGCGGGGATAAATCAATATAAATAACATGTTCATAAAGTCTGGAGCGTGTTCCTAACAGCATTAGGACTTTAATTTGAATCTCAGAAAGCGGGGAGCTTGGGTCAGGTGTCCCCCTCCCTTTTTTCTTTCACTTAATTCATCTTTGCTGTCCGTCTGTCCTCAGCCCCCGCATCCCACGAAGGAGGATGCTGCGGGGTGAAACGGGGAGAGCAGCTCGAAGCTGGCTTGGCTCCGTAGCAAAAAGAAGACGGCGACCAACCAGCCCCACCCCAGACGGGCACACGGACGGACAGACGGACAGTCCACGCTCAGATTTGGGAACGTGATGCTCTTTTCCCTGGTGCTCGGGCAACCTCGTCATCGTCGCTGGGCTGGGCGCTGGGGCTTCCTCGCCTCCCCCGCCTGCGGCGCAGATGGCCCAGCATATGGGCAGCCTCTCCTCCCGCTCGCACCTTGTAAGCAGATTCTGTCAGGTTTAAAGAGGAAAAGCTTAATTAAGCAGTTGTGTGTGTACAATTACGTCCTTAATTATCTCCGCATTTCACTTCTTTGTTGTTTCATGTCTGTGAGAAGTTTGGTAACAATCAGAAGCGAACGTTCCCTGAAGCGGTAGCTATTTCTGGTTTTTTTTTTTGGTTGGTTGGGGGTTTGATTTTTAAATTTCTCTCTCCTTCCTGCCTCATTTTAGGGATTTTTTTCTGGCAGAAAGAGCCTTGGCTGGGCAAGACCCCACAAGTCCCAAGTCCTCCTTGCTGGAGAGCTGGGGCCAGGTCTCATCATCCTCAGCTCCCTACCCAGACCAGAAGCAGGTTTCCAGAAATGCTGCGTATGCAAAGTGCAAACTGAGCTGGTAAAAAGCTGGTTTAGCCAATTTTCATTATTTCACACATTTGTGCTACAGCTACAGCAACGCCCCAGCCTGGGGCTGGCTGGAAAACACCAGCCCTCGCTCCAAACACCCTCGAGAATTAACAGACCCTGTGAGACTATCATCGGGGGCGATGCTTAATTACACCCACACCCAGGGACTTGCATCCAAGGGACAGCCCTGTCTAATTAATTCCTGCAATTACTCCATTCCACCCCATTTCCCACCTCTCCATCCCACAACCAGCCAGGCTGGGGACATCCCGGTATCCCCCGGCCACCCGGGCAGGGTTTAGAGCCTCCTCCAGAGATCAGGGACAAGAGGTAGCAAAAGCAAGTGGCTTAATTTGTGGCGGTGCTTTTATTTTACGCAAGGAGCACTAAACAGCCATAAACATCTGGAGTCAGATATTGGAGCTGGGAGTCTTTTTATTGTTCGCAAGTCCTTGAAATTTTGCCATGTTTATGAAGCTTTTATTAAAAACAATCCCAAACTCTTGCTTATCTAATTGAGCGTATTTCATAAAAACACGTGCCTGCTTTTAATACACAGATATATTTATGTCACCATCAGTTAATTTTTATTTACCTTGTAGTGAAACTCATCTTCATCCTTAATTCCCAAGCCCGTATTTGCTTTGAAATCAGAATTGGACCTAACAATCAGCCGTATATTTAACGCGCCGTTAAATTCTCAGTTCTGCTTTCACAGCTTTTGGCTTAAAATACATCAGCGAGCCCCCTTCTCCCAGCATCCCGGCAGGCCAGGAAGAGAAAATGAATTTTCACGCGGCTGAAAGATGTCAAACACTGGGAACGAGCCCAGGGAGAGCAACAGAAATTACTGGGGTGGGGGCTGCAAAGCGAGACCCGCGGGCAGGGGTGGGGAACACCGGGGTTGAGCCGCTCAAAGCAGATAGAAGGGAGACGCGATGGCAATTTTCAAAGAGCAGTGCGGGAGAGAGGAAAGGTGTGATCTGTCCCCGGGGTGCGTGGCAATGAGTGACGGGTGGCAGAGGTGGAGAGGTTCAGGTTGGGTAGGAGGGGAACACCGGGGTTGAGCCGCTCAAAGCAGATAGAAGGGAGACGCGATGGCAATTTTCAAAGAGCAGTGCGGGAGAGAGGAAAGGTGTGATCTGTCCCCGGGGTGCGTGGCAATGAGTGACGGGTGGCAGAGGTGGAGAGGTTCAGGTTGGGTAGGAG
>NW_009714934.1:39798-39999 GCF_000703405.1 Apaloderma vittatum
GGGAGGTCGGGGGTCTTTGGGAAGAGGCAGGACAAGCAAGTGGGAAAGGTGAGCAAAGCTCAACCTCCTCACATCCCTCCCACCCCGAGGCTCCCTCCCAGCCCCAAGCAGGGGCTACATCCCAGTCTGGAGCTGTAAATGGGGTTGTGGAGTTATCCATCCTTGTCACGGAAGCAGAAGAGACCAGGGATGCTTTCCCTA
>NW_009714934.1:40039-46724 GCF_000703405.1 Apaloderma vittatum
TTCTTCAAAGCACGGTGGCACGTCAGCCTGCCCGGCCAGAGCTGGGCAGTGTGTCTGCCCGCCTGCCTGCTGCCGTGCTGCACCCAGAGAGAAACACAGCATCCCTGACCGGTGCTCAGGGCAGCTCCGTTCCCCCCTGCCCCGCTCCCGTCCTCGACCCCGCAGGGAAGAGCCACCGCCATGGATGCCCAGATGCTGCAAGCGCAGACGAGCGAGAAGCCTGGGCACCCGGGTGAGCGGCTCCTTGATGTCGGGCGAAAAGAAGATTAGGAGATGAGTGGATCACAGCCTGTAATTAAACACCCAGGGAGGAGGTCTGTGATGCTGGAGAAGCCTTTCATCCGGCAGCCAAAGCGCAACTTCCCGAGGGATGCGGGGAAGGAGGCTTGAACTGATGTGTCACCCCCGTTATGGGGTGCAGCAAGGACAGGCTCTGTGCCAGGGTCTGGCAGCATCCGCATCGGGGACACCCAGCAAAGTTCTTGCTGTTTCTGCCCAGCTCTCCACATCATCAGGCAAGGGTGGCTCGGGGTGCAAGAGATGCTCACAGCTGGAGCACAGGGTGCAGAAATGCATCTGCACCCCAAAATGACCTCTCCGAGGGTGCCAAGGAGCTGAACTCAGGGAAACCAGGGCTTGTGTGGCCCTGCCGCCTCGCTTCACCCCAGCACCGAGCGCCGACCTGTGCAGATATCACTGCACTCTCTGGCCGAGCACGCTGCAGAAATTAAACCAGGCAGCGCCGACAGCGAAAAGCAAACGCAGTATTTTAAAGTCCTTTCCAGCATAACAATCTTGGGTACTATTAATAACACTTGTAAGGAGTTGTTCTTGAATAGATATGATTTTTATCTTGACGACGTCTCTTTAAATCATTTCTATCCCCATGAAGTTTGCAAGAAGCATATTTTCTGTGCACCATTTATCTTGCCAAATATCCACCACTCCTGTTTATTACTCGCTCGCTTTTTAACCATTACTGATGGGACTGGTCCCCATCCTCCCCTTCAGCTCCAGCTCCCAGCTCGCGATGCTCCTCTTCCCTCCCTCCCTCCACCCCACAAATCCTCTTGGATGTGAGTTTTGTTGGTGGCAGCAAAATCCAATCAAGCGCTGAAATCTCTGTGGCTGCGAAGCCATCAGGAGGTAGGGAGGGGGTTGCGCTCGGCTGCCAAACATCCTCAGTGTCTTTGCTCCTCTCATTGCTTCACTTAGAATTCAAGTTAAGAAAAATGCAGCAAATTCTCAATTTTTCTCTGCAGAAAAGCAGCCACAGCCCCTTTGCGGCCGCAAGCTCTTGCAAAAACAAGCTGGTGCATCGCAATGTCCTCTCCCTGCTGCCTCCCTCGCCTGCCCCGTGCCTTCAACACTGATTTTAGAAGCTCCACACCCCAGGAAGGGACCTCCAGAGTTATGACAAGCTGCAGGGGGCGGTTGGGTTTGGGCAACTCCTTAGTAACTTCTGTGCAAAGGCAGCCTCGGGGCTCTTAAATCAGCCCCCACAAAAGGGGAAAATCTTACTCTTTGCAGCTGGAGCCAGCGGGGCCAGGAGCGGAGCGCGGCCGTCGAGGAATCGATCTGCACATCAGCAGGAGGGAAGGAGCAAAGTGGAGATGAGGAGCCAGGAAGGGGATGGATTCATCGCCTAGCGTGGGAGCTCCTTTGTACAGGGGAGCAGAGTCCAGCTACGACTCCTCAGGGATGGGCTCCTGGCTGGTAGGAAAAAGGGAGTACAGCCAATATAGCCCAGCACAGCCTGCGCCTGCACAGACCAGCACAGCCTTAAATGCAGGGCTCCAAGGACATCTTGGCTCTGTCACCTTCTTGCAGGGGCATGCAGTGCCCCAAATCCTCTCTCCCTTCTCCACGTGTAGCTCCTAAACTTTCCCCCACGACATGGATCCTTCGGGAATCGCCAGGAGGTGCAGCCAGAGGTGGCTCAGCACATCCCTCCCTCGTGCTCGGTGGGCTGCGGTCCTTGGGGAAGAACCGCGAAGACGATGAGTGTTTGATCAACAGCTGAGTTTGCAGCCCCGGCAGCGTCACCGGCTGTCCCCAACAGCGTCCTCGGTGTGGCAGATGGACAAAGGCAGGCGAAAACCTTGGGGCAGGGAAGGCAGAGCCAGGCAGCAGGAGGGGTGGTGGTGAGGGAGACTCCTGCTGTCACATCCATCACTTGCTTGGAAATAAAGACTTTCTTAGAAGAGAACTGCAGCGAAAGGAGCAGATTCTCTGATACAATTTAGAAAACACCAACTCTGCTTTCAGATGGCCCGTGCTACTCCCTCACTGGGGCTGAACTTGTGCTCCAGCTGGAGCCCAAAGGTGGGTGAAGGTGCCCGTCAGAGCAGGGCTCGAGATCCAGACACAGCACCAGGACCTTCATGGTTTCCAGTGCCTAAGAGAAGAGCATCCCCACTGAGGACTGTGGCTTGGAGGGTGTCACACAGCCCCTTTCTCTGCCCACCAGCCTTGGGCTCACAACGCAGGCTGGCATCGCGCGCTGAGACGGAGGAGACGGCAGAGCAGAAGGTGGAGCAGCCCCGGGGCCAAGGCAGTGGGTTGCAGCACATAATTTAATTGGAACGAGAAGGGAGGAGGGAAAGAACGAGCGCCGCGCTGAACGAAAAGCAGATGAGAGCCGGGAGTAATAAAATATTCCAAAACTAGATTAAGAAATTACAAGGGGGGAAGGCAGAGCGCTGGCTGGGCACACGGTCCCGCCGCAGCTGGGGCCGGAGCACGCACCTCCCCGCGGTATCGTGTGTTTTTATCGGATGAGGCATCTTGCCATCCCGCTGTGAGAATGAATCTGCTTTTGGTGTATGATTAAAGCCAAGCACTCCCGCTCCCCTTGTTTCTGAAGGCTTCGGAGGCCTTTTTAAAGCAACACCTGTTACCAGGACCCGGTTAATGACTCATTTGGGGAATACTTGAGGCTCTTCTATACTCGATCGGTTTTTCATGAGCAGAGGAAGGGGTCCAGGAGAGATTGAGGTGCCTAGAAGCAGCGGGGTTCGTCAGTCCCCATGAGGATTTGCTGCTTGAAGCAACTGCTTTTGCCCCCGGTGCTGCTCTGCTCTGCGGGGACAGGGACCACGTCGCGCAGCGAGGCTTTAGCTGGAGCACCAGGGAGATGTTCCTGCCCTGCTGGCAGCAGAGGAGCGGGCTGTGTCACCAATGGGCTTGGGAAAGGCTGGAAATTTCCAGGTGCCAACAAATCCCAACTTCACAGCCAGCCCAGGCAGGCAGATGGGCCAGCTGGCAGCCGACAGCTCCTGACCTTTGCAGCACCCAGCTGGAGCGATAGAAACAAGATTCATTATTTCCTTCCCAATACCAAATTTTTTTATGAAAGGCAGGAGTCCCCCGGGTGTTTGCGTTGCCAGGCATGAGCAACTTGTCATTCCTTGGCACAGGGAGAGTTTGGGGTGACGCAGTCACAGGGTACAGGCTCCATCACATCCCCCCTCATCCACCCGTGGGGATACCCACCCGTTAGCAGCAGGTATTGCAGCACAAGCGCTGTGAAACAGCTTTGTATCAGGGCAGAGAACACCGGGGGGGAGAGGTCCAGCGTCCATCACTGTGCAGAGAGTGTCGGTACTGCTGGACCCTGCACGGCTTTGTAGGACGGTGCCTTCAAAACCCATCACGAAGAGCTGGAAAGCCTGCAGAGGCCGTGCCCCAGCCATGCCGGGAGCTCACGGGAGCTGTCACACTTTAGGAGGGACAAGAAAGAGCTCAAGAGGTTGAAGACAGTGAGCAGAGGGAAACCACCTCCCTGCAGAATGGATCCTGATGGTGAGCAGGGCTCTGCCCATCAGCTCCAGGGCAGCTGGCGGAGGAGCAGAGGTTTCTGCACATGAAACAGGAAAGGCTCTCTCTGTAGGAAGTTTTTCCTTCCCAAGGTGTGGGCAGAAGGCAGCTCCTCGCTGTCAGTGGCGCTGCTGGTGCCTGGCAGTGGGTAATTAAAGCCTTTTATTCGGTGCTTGGAGGCACGGGAGGCATCAAGGGCTCTTATCAAAGAAGAAACCCAGCGGGCTGGCTTTGTGCAGAGGGGAGGGAAGAGATGCCAAGGCTGCCTGTGCCGGTTTAAAGAAAGTTTTGGCTTCATTCTCCTCTCCTAACTCTTTAAATCCACGTTGTGAATAACTAATTCACGTTTATACATTGCTCCTCAGCCTTCAGCTGGGGAGAGGCCAACTCCTCCTGCTGTGGCCAGGGACAGCACGAGGAGTCAGCAGCTCCATCCCCTGATATTGGTCCACACCCTCCTCTCTTACCCTGGCTCAGGGTCTGGATTTAAAGGTCCCACAGCTCTACACAATGAAGGGAATTTCTCTCACTCACCTCAAATATGAACCCGCGCAGGACGCACACACACACGGCTGAGGTCACACACAACTCAGTGCATTGTTGGTGGCAGGTCAGGGTGACCGTGCCAGGTCAGGGCTCAGCAGCCCTGGTCCTTTGAGGAGTAGGAGGAGCACAAAGGGAACATGGACAGAGCTCCAAGGTGGAGTGAATTTTCCAGCCCTCAGGTACAAGGAAGAATCATAATGTCATTTATCATCTTTAAAGATACGCAGAGTTGGCGAGACAATGAATTCTTCTTCATAACCCAGTTCCCAGGATATTTTTACTGTGCATCATAAATTATAATACCTTTTTATTTTTGCTTTATGGCCCGTCCCTCGGCAATTCTGGTGATCTACATCCTCATTCCCCCCTCCCTCCAGTGCTTCAGGAACAATCCCTACCTGTCTCTCACCTCCTCCCATCGGCTCCCTAATCTCTCCTTCTTCTCCCTCGTTTCCCTCTTGTGTACCCACGCTCTGCACAGAGATGGGGCCAGGGGGCTGCGAGCATCCCCAGCCCAGCGAGCAGCAAACAGTCGGCACCTCTGGGATGCTACAGAGCCTCGGGCAAGCGCGGCCACAGCTCCAACCCATTGCAGGAGCAAGAGGAGGCCACCTCTAACTCCTGGTAGCACTGCACCAGCCCAGCCCTTCTCTTGGGACCTCCTCAGGTTATTGAAACAGCCTCGAGTGGAGCCTGGCCCAACACACCTCATTTTCCAGATGTTTTCAAGACTGAGGCAGCTCCAAGTTTGCTCAGCTTGGCCCTGTTCTGATGCAGCCTACATTCTGCCGTGCATGGTTTTCAAGTCCTCTGTGGTTTTCTGCAGCAGCCTGGGGAGAGGCAGCGGTGTGGGCCACAGCGAGGATTTCAACTCCATTTGTACCTGAAATTCAAAAGGGAGCACCAGCAATGTAGGTGAATTAGTGCAAAACTGAGCCTGGCCAGCATCCTCCTGTCCCCAATGCCAGGTGGGGCCAGCCCGGCCGAAAGGCACTCAGGGGTACCTCCCCCAGCTCCTTTCTTCACAAACCCCTCTCCCATCACAGAAAAAGCGCTTTGCAAACCACACTGGGTGTGCATCCCCCCTGCAACGAGGGCGTGCGGCGAAACAAAGAGACGTTTTTAGCGGCCTCAGCATCCCTCCAGCAATTACAGCCCAACGCCGCGCCCGTGGTGGAAAATCAGCCATAAAGCAGAAGACAGAGGGAGGAGAGGTGAGTGTTTATCCCCGAGAAATATGGAGATTTGCTGCGATGAGGCTGGCTAAGAACATTACATTCGGCATGCTAAGCCGGAGAGTTTCAGCAGGTTTATTCAGGGCTCAGGCGTTAGGCTCCCTATCAGGAGAGAGGCTTTAAACATGTCGGGGATTTACAGGCAACAAGAGAAGAAAACAGTCGGCTCCTTGGGAATAGCCTGGCAAGCCTGGTGTCTCAGACAGGACTGTATTGTCCTTGCATCTTATAGCAGGTGTTTGGGGCAGTCACTGCCTTCCCGAGGCCAATATGGCATTTCTAGAACTAATGCAAAAACTCCAAGCGCAGTCATTCACGGTTTCCATCTCTTTTTTTTTTTGTAGAAATGCCTAGCCTGTGCTAAGCGCCTGGCACTGGGAGCTCTCCCTTGCACGGCTCCACGTGGATGCACCCTCTGTGCCCTCAAAACCAACACATGAGGTGGGCAGGGAGGGATAAGAACCACTAAATGCGCGGCTACAGGCGGGCGGCAGCAAATCAGCGGCGGGATTGGAGCCGCACTTGGCTCCCGTTCTTCCCCACGGCATCTGGAGCTTCACTGGGAAAAATCAGAGTACGGGAGCAGGTTAACAGCCAGGAAAATTATTGCTAACAACACGACCAGGGGCTTGTTCCTTTCCTTTTTATTGGAGACTGAGTGATTGCTTGTAGGTAGTTAAAAAGCAGGAGCTGTGTGTTATTGCACGGGATGCTCGGGAGTAACGGGAGGCTAATTAACGAGCAGCTCTTGCTGGCAGCCGGGGGAACATTCCCAGGGGCCGTGCTGCAAACCAGAGAGTGATGCTGGTTTGAGCAAGTGTGTCGGGGTACGGCAGCAATGGGGGAACTGGGAATGAAGCTGGTGCCCTGCCAGCCACGCTCCCGGCCAAGGTGTCGCGTGGGGCACAGCCGGCTCAGACGCTTGGGGTAAGGGCTGCAGAACAGCTCAGGCCAAATTCCCACTTCAGCCCTGGGAAGGGGAGGATGTAAGATGGGTTTTGGTGGAACAAACGGGTCGTCTCAGCCTCGCCCCGGCTGGGTGTATTGGCACCAGTGAGCGTCAGGCTCGGGAGCTGCCTCCGAAC
>NW_009714934.1:46796-48434 GCF_000703405.1 Apaloderma vittatum
GTGACTCCGTGCACGGTCTGGGATGTTTCTAAGCAGATGGAGGCAGGAGAAGGCTCGCAGTGCCTGAGGACATGTGGACACACAGGCCACTGGGCTGCCACAAGCAGCCAGCCCTGCGAGAGAGCGGGCGGCGAGAGGGGCAAGTGGAAACAGGGCAGCAGTGACAAATGAGTTTAATTCCTGGGCAGACACCAAGAGCAGGGAGTGATTAATGGGAGGAGAACATCACGGGGGCCTCAGGAGCCCAGGGAGCTGTTTTGGCAGAGGATGGAACGGCAGGGACCGGAGGATAGAGCAGCAGGGACCAACTCTTGGAGGCAGCGGGAGGGGAACTGCCTCACACTTGGGAGACAGGAGATCACAACCATACACAAAATCCATCCACCTCCAGCTCACGCTGTCCCTCTGACCATCTCCCAGGTCTGGGTCCTCCCCAGCGGTTCATGGGCAGGATTAAGACCATTCAATCATGTCTCCTGCCCTCTTCTCTCCCTCTTCCCCCATCAAACACACGTGCATGTCCAGGGCTGGTGCCCACTTGTCCCAGGACCCCCGTTGGTCTCAGGGGAGATGCCAGCCAGGGGACAAGCCACCTGAAGCAACCTCGCAGCTGAAGCTGAGCAGCTGAAGGAGCAGCAACCTGTAGCATGTCCCTGCCCATCGGCACCTGCCTGCTCCCCCCTGCAGAGAGGGAGCTGAAACGGAGATTCTCGCAGGACAGACTGTGCCGGGGCACCCATCACCTTCCCCTCTGCCTGCAGCTCCTCACCCAGGCTGATACTCCGGCATCCACCTGCGTCTGGCTCTATTTCTGTCCCTGTCTGCAAAACCAGTGCAGAACTGGCTAAATTGGGAGCTGGATAACCTCTCCTTGATGCATCCATGTTGCATTTCCCAGAGGCAGAGCGATGCCATCGTATCAGCTCAGCCAGAGGACCACGAACATTCTGGTTGGGTACCAGCGGGTCCATCCCTCATCCCCATCCCCTCTCTGAAGCCACCAGTGCCCCCCACTCCCTCCAGCACATCCATCCCTCTCACCTTTGGTCTGACTCCAGCTGGCTCCTCTGACCGACCCGGGAGACAGGCGCGGGCTGTCGGCGAGTGCCGGGAGCAGCCCCTGGTGCATTGGGCACAGCAGCTGTTAGCGCTGATTAAAGAAAAAGGAGAAACCCAACAATTATCAGCCCATGACAGCGGGTTTTGCTGCCTGCAGGCTGGGCTGCCGGAGACAAGGCGTGACGAGGTGGGTATCCGCCTGCTCCCTGTGACCCCGCAGCAGGACAGGGATATGCCAAAAAACACACGTGTGCAAATTCCACACCAGCTGTGCCCGTGCCGAATGCAACAAGCTCCATAAAGTAACATCTGCATGTGGCTGCATCTGTGTATAAACCAGCAGGGACACAGAATCACGGGGTGTTCTTGGTTGGAAGGGACCTTTAGAGATCATCCAGTCCAACCCCCTGCCAGGGCAGGATCACCCAGAGTAGGTCACGCAGGAACACGTCCAGGCGGGGTTTGAAAGTCTCCGGAGGAGACTCCACACCGTCTCTGGGAAATGAGAAAGTTTTTCCTAATGCTTTTGTGGAACCTCCTGTGCTCCAGCTTGCACCCGTTGCCCCTTGTCCTGTCACT
>NW_009714934.1:48576-60489 GCF_000703405.1 Apaloderma vittatum
CCCCCTTCTTGAGCCCAGACCTGGACACAATATTCCAGATGCAGGCTGGGGCTGTGCGCGGCTGCCCCTCAGGATCAGGCTGCACAGCTTCTGCCCTCGTGCAGGCACGTCTGTGTCAATGGGGACAGGCCTGGACACGCGTGTGGCTGTCACATACACGGCAGCCAGCCCCCCAGGGAAGCACACAGAGGTGTCCGTGTCCACTGGCTCCTGGCAGCCCTTGTGTCCCTGCAGAGTTTCTGAGCAGCCTCGTCTCCCACAGAGCCCGGCCTCCTCATTAATATCTACTGGTTGAATTATTTATTGCAAACAGATGTTCAGAGTTTAAAGAGTGTTAAGAGGATATCCTTGGCTAATCAATTTATTTTTAACTAGTTCACGTATTTATTACAAGCAGAATTTGGACTTCAGCTACCATTTTAAATTGTCCCTCGTTCATCACAGCGCGGCATGTGCTGCTTGGATGCTCCTGCTGCGTCCTTGGGGACCACGAGCGAGCCACAAATCTGGTGTTTGCTGGCCAGGGAGCAGGTTTGCTTATTCCCTCTTGTTTCCAAGCACTATATAAAATTCAGACACACTTCTGAAATGCATTGCAAGTTCCCCAGCAATGAGCTTTGCCTGCGTGGGCGGCAGAGAGCTGCAGCCTGGCCGGGAGGGGGAAGCAGGGGTCTTCTCTTGAAGGTACAGGAGAGAGGAGAGAGATGCTGGCAGCAGATAGAAGTGCTCCAGTCCACAGAGGAAGGAAAGGGAGACAGACTCTGAATGCCTCTCTCCACCTCCCCTGTCCTTGCAGCCCTCCCCAGAGCCATTCAGGCAAAACCCTTTGCACCCGCTGCCTCTCTGGGGTGCTCTGAGATGCTCCTGGTTCACACCACTGAGAAGCTGACCCTGAAAATGCCCTGAAAGTAATTCTAGGACAAGACTAAGCAAAAGTCAAGACAAATGAAGTGGGTGTAGTCTGCACCCCACAGTTACCCTGTGCAAACCAGATGACCACGAACCCTGTGCCATCTCCAACCCCTTGAAGATATCAAGCGCAACTAGGAAGCAGGAGCAGGGATATGGGAGAATCTTCCAGACTCCAACCACGACTAGGGGCTCCCAGTGCCATGCTGGGCTGTCACAGCCTCTGCTGCAACATTAGCCCATATGCCAGGGCACGTTTGGGAGATGCCAGCCCCAAAGCAGGTGTGAAAATGGGCGGCTCACGTGAAAATCCAGCCCGCATCCCGCCAGACATCACCCCCATCACCAAACAGGGCATGACCAGCAACAGATGTTTCGCCACAGCTGTCGCAACTCCCCTGGGTGAACCCAAGGCGTCCCGGCGCCAGTTCATCACCCTCTGGCAAGTACCAAAGTCTTAAAGAACCTGTCAGCCGTGAGGGACTCGAACAGCATTTCAGCTTTCAGCTTGTCACCATTTCCAAGAGATATTGGGGAAAAAACAAGAAGGGGAGATGCTGTAGGAGAAGGAAGATAAATAGTGCCGGGAAGGAGGAGGGGGAAGGAGGGAGATGCGAGACGAAAAAAGAGAGGAGAGGGTGAAGCTGCACATTGAGCACAGCAATTAAAGCCACCCTGAGCTCACCCAATTAAACTGACTGGAAAGAGGAGGAATCCCGAAGGATAATTTCCTGGCAAATTGCTCGTTTGTCTCTCTCCGTCTCCGACGCTGGAAGACTTTTGTGTCAGTCACGCCACCGAGCTGAGTCCTGGGGAGAGGAGAGAGAGAGATGTTGGTAATTTAGCGGGCAAAAGGCATGTTTTCCTAGAAACATCCTCAAAAGTGCCATAAATCTGAGTAAACCTTACCCATTGTTACTACGAAGCAGTGAGAAGGGACAGGACCAGGAGCGATGCGGATGGACGGAGCATCCAAACCCTCCTTGGGCCGCTGGATGAGCTTTCTGCCTTGGCACTCCCACGGGGACATTGCTCCTCGGCCGTGCTGGGGCTCCTCTGGCTCAGGACTGGCTCCCCTCATCTCAGCCAGTTCTCATCTACCTTCTCTCTCCGTTCTCATCTACGAACGAGCAGACGTGCTTATGTGTATGGGAGGGATGGAGGGGATTACCACAGGAGGTAAAAACTTGGAGGTTTACTGCTGTTCAGCACTAAGGGCTGCACTGGGTGCTTAAACCCCAGAGTTACAGGAGTCAGTGGAGTGCTGTAATACCTGGTTAGATGCAAATGAGCAGCTGCAAACAGTGGCAAATAGTCCTGGCTCAGAAAATGCCACAAGGAGTCGGAGGAGACGCAGAACTCCAGAGACAAAGCCAAAACCATGGACCAAAGGGAGGAGACGGAGCTCGGAGAAGCAGCTTCAACTCTGAGAAAACCCCAAACCACCTGTAAACCAAGCAAGACCAGGACGTGGTTGCAGGGAGCTAAGGAACACTCGCTAGTTGGACATCCCTGGGAGCTGGGGTAGACCCCGAGCCCTGCACGGGGCATCCAGGCTTCCCCCAGCAGGGCAGCCCCGTGTGGGCAGCAGCCCACTCCCCAGCCCTCCTTCCTCACCCCCCGCAGCGGGCAGACGCCGGCAATCAGCAGGTCCCAGCCACTTTGGCAGCACCGAGTCGCAGGCAGTCAATCAAAGCATCAGCTGGAAAGTGTTAAAGGCCCGTGTCTGTCTTTATTATAATCACAGCACTACACCTTGTCGCCGCGTGTGCCCTAATGCTGCAATATTTTGCGCATGATTTCACCAGCTGCTGCTGGAGGCTTTAGGGAGCTGATGCTCCTTCGCAGCTCTGGGTGTTTGCTCGCTTGTTTGCAGTTAAGTCTCTTTTTATACTGACTTTTTCTTTTTTTTTTTTCATTCATTTCTTTGCTTTACAGAGCAGTTGCCCCCTCCACGGCTGGCAGCGACGCTCAGCCAGAAAGTGCCCAAAACATCAAAGGAGGCAGGATGGGAGAGGCTCAGCTGTGCTGCTGGGGGCTGGAGTTAACGTGTATGGATTTAACGTGGAGGATTCAGCCTTGGTGCTCAGCGGTCCCTGTAATCCCCGGCCCAGCCTGGTGTGCAGGAGCTGGTGGGGCAGGAGGAGACGGCTCTGCTCCCCAGCAGGTCTCCATTCCCCCAATTCCTCTGCCCTCCCTCTGGCCCCCAAAAAGTGCACAGGGTACAGCCTGGAGCCCTTCTCATCCTGCTCCCTGGTCGTGGAGGGAGAAAAAAGCCCCATTCAACAGAAAGCTCAGCCTAGGTATTCCCAAAGAGGTTGGGAATTTATTAATTAATTTATTATTAATAAATGCAAGGATGAACCGTGGAAATGGGATTAAGTAGGATAGCAGGGCACAACAGTCTTGTGGGTTACCCGAGGTTGCCCATCCAAGGATGTGCACCCGCAGCCTGAGGACACAATAATAATAAAAAAAATAAATCAAACAAAACCAAATCACTCACCTACTTTTACTAAATGCCCCTCAAAACTGTCCCCACTCCGGCCATTGGGTGCAAGAAAACTGCATATTGCAGGAGATTAATGACCTCAGAAAAATGTAATTACACAACAGGCCTCTGCTCTTAATAACTGAGTATTTTACTTGTCAATGTGCCTTAATTGAAAATGAGTAGGCGATACAAGTTGCAGTGGAGTTGGCTCGCAAGCCTTTAACGCTATATTAATTGTAGTAATTAGCAGTCACTTTGTGTTGGAGTCATCTATAAATAGGGGGTCCATTAGTTTAGCAGAGAGTGTGATTTAAAATGCAAATAAAATCCCAACTCTACAGATAAATCACTTCTTCTCCCCCAAAAAATTTACAGTCACGATAAGGCTGTGATGCTGCTCTGGCCAAGGTTTGGCACATTTGCCCTTAGGGAGGGAAGCAGTTGGGTTCTTTGCATCCTGAGGAGAGCCCAGCAGAGGAGTTTGCTCCCAGCAGTGACTTTTTCCTCATTTTGCCAGGTTGTTGGGTGACGGTGGCATCTAACCCAGCACCCAGCACTCACCGTCCCTCGCCCAAGCGGGTTGGAAGGCGCTGCATGAATCCCAAAGAGCCGAGATGACGCAGAAGCAAATGCCTCATGCTCAGGTTCTCTGTCCCAGGAACGCTGCAGGGATCACCTTTTGGAGAGAAAAAACACCCAAGAGCCATAAAGACACCGGCAAAGGGAGCTCACAGCCCCTCAATGACAAGCTCCACTTCTTTGCTTATTGCCAAAGGATGAACAACTAAGAGAAGGAACCTTTTAACACAGAATCCCATTAAATTACAGCCTGTACTACCAGGGACAAAGTAAAGCACTAAAATAAAATGCTGGATCCAAAAGTCCAAAAAGCAGAGCTATGAAAAATTAAAAAACAAACACACACACACACACACAAATCCTTTTCATTGTTGACCAGTTCCTGGTTTAAAAGAGATCATGAATTTCCCCCCACACACACACTGGCATGGCTCCTGCCTGCTGCTGGGATCTATTCCTGCACTGCTGTTCTTGAGCAGGGAAGAAACAACGATCTTGGGGAGGTAAAAAGGTAGGGGAAATTTAATTTAAAAAAAAAAAAAAAAGGGAAAATGAGATGAGAGGTCTTTATCTGCTGCAGGAGCAACTCCCATTCAGGTGCTGTAAAAAACCCCAGCACATTCTAATTGAAGATACATTTTTATCACTCTTCATAGAAGATTTCACCCATTCAATAATTTATCTTCCTGAAAAAGTGACTGTATTGCACAGAGGAGAGAGGGGAAAGCAGCCACCAGCTCCCTTCCCTCTCTGCAGGCACTATGGGCTGACACAGGAGATGGGTCGGGACCCCCGAGTCCCCCAGTCCCCAGACCCTCCCTCCACCCCGACCCGAGACCTGGGAGAGGGGCTGTGTCTTCCTACACCCATTGGCTCTTTTTTGGCTCTTAAGTCACCAGACTGAACAAATACGGAGTGAAAACCCCCTCCAGCTCTCTTCTCATGGTCGCCCATCTCATCCTTTCCTCCTGCTGCCTCCTCCTCCCTGTGCTGTGAGCAGCTCCAACCACATTTCCCCAGGGAGGAAGAGGAGGAGGAGGAAGCCCAGGGCACCCTCAGCCTTCCACACAGCACAGCTCCCCGACCAGCACAGGAGAAGAAATAATGCTTCTCTATGCACATAATGAAAGGCTTCTCCAGACAGAAGAGACAGGACAAGCCCCTCGGTCCCAGCCTTTGCGACGAGCTCCTGCTAATTATGGCTTTAGCTCCAAGCGCGTTCCCTCCTGCCGGCACCGGGGAAGGAGCTGTGAGCGCCAGGGCTGTGCCCTGGAGGAAAAGGGAGATACCTGCCATGGTGACGCACCGGTGATGCCAGGGCAGGATACGGTCCCCGCTTCTCGCAGGAGAAGATGCACAAGGTCACGTTGTGGCACGGAGCAGTGGCAGCATGAAGGGACGGCCGAGTCCGGTGGGGCAGGAGGAGGCTGCTCGGCTTCGGGGCAGTGAGGGACAAGTGTCCTTCTCCGTGTGCCCAAACCATGGAGATCTTGGGGTCCCCACTTCCACTCCATCAGGAGGAGCAGAGGACAAAGACGAGAGCAAAGGGAAGGTGGAAGAGCTCAGACAGATGTTTTTGAGCGCATATCCCCCAAATGCAGTAGATGGAAAGTCCTTCACCTCAAACAATTCCCATTCTCCTGCTTGACAGAGATGCAGCAGTTTCAGCCGCTGCGTAGAAAAAGCTGAATGAGCAGAAACCAGAGCAGGGGACTGGGCTCCAGTTCTGCCCAGGTACCGTCAAGGTCTTCAGTGCCACTGGTGCAACGTCCCGTTGACTCCCCAAAGCAGGACCCAGCAGGTCTGCACTGATGGTGCATCAGCAACAGGGAAACCTTGGCGTGCCCAGCTCCCTGGGTCCGTGGGCCAGCTCTGCCGGGAGCCACGGAAAGCCTTGGCTCAGCCTTCCCCACGCGCCGGGGCCCAGCAGCCTGGCTGAGGCGTGAGGTGATGCCACCCACCTCTGGCTTAGAGGAGATCAGGAGCAAAGCCCTCAAGCCGGCCGAGCTGGGCTGACAGCCTTCGGAGACCAGCATTTCTCATCAGGATTTTCACTAAGTCTAGAGAAAAGAAAAAAAAAAAACCACAGCAAAACACAACACATGGAGTATTTCTTGCAGTGTACTCACAGATTGACCAGGCATGGATTTACCTTCAAGTGCTTTCCTCCAGCCACGTCCACGGGCTCTCTTTGGAGCATGCATAGGAAAGGCCAGAGCGAAGCTCAATATTTGCAGATGCATCTCAGTTGCTTCGCCCCTGGCAGCCAGCCAGAACTCTCAGAGGATGAAGAGGTGGGAGAAAATAATTGTTTTCCCCCCAAATCTTCCCCAGACTTGGAAGAGCAACTCAAGCTTCATCAAAATTATGAATCCTCAAAGCAGACAACAGGTCTTCTGCTGCGTACTGCCCTCTGCGGAGGAGTTTAACGGAGAACGTGGGATTTGCGTTGTTGGAAACACCACACGTGTGAGTCCTTCCAGACAACGTGGCTCTCCCTGACCCTTCTGCAAGCGCGTCCTCTCCAAGGCCCGAAGGACAGGAGCGATGGCTCCATGAATGAAGTGAGCCGTGCTTTGAGTGTTGCCTCTCAACAACATGCTTAGCATAAGAGGGATGGGGGCGGGGAAAAAAACACTAAATAACATAAAAAGAGATACAGAAGCAACTTTGGCATGGAAGGCAAAACAGGATTGATCTTTTGCTTGACTTACTCTGAAAATTGTTTGTCCACTGCCCATTTATGCACATTAATTGAACGTCTGGCCCAGCTGCGCATCTGTTTAAGTCCTCAATCAATCCCCTTTCGGATGACTGCTGGATCAATAGGGTGGTAATTTAATAAAGGACATTTTCAGTCAGCTTTTAAAAGCCACTGATGGGATTTAATTCTTTCCTATTTTTTAAGAAGAAAAGGGGCAGTGGAAGAAGAGAACCAAGGGTCAAACCACAACCCGGTCCTTCCCCCTCCCAACAGCATCCTTTCCAGCCAAGGCTTGCAGTGAGCTTCTCAACTCCGCCAGTTGTTCCTCATCCTTCTGGAGAGGTGGCACAGCCGCCTGCAATCAGCACAACAGCACTGCTGTGACACTGTCAGAGCTCCCACAGGTTGGCAGCAGTTTCTAGGAAGGAATTTTTAGGATCACGTCCTCGTGCACCTCCCAGGAGCAGCAGCAAAGAACGAGAACACCCGGGATCCCGTCTCATCCTCTCCCTCAGCAAAGCGACGTGAGTGCATTCGACAGCGCTGCTGGAACATGGGAGAGCACCCTCACCTGTCCCCAAATCCCAGTCTTGCCCTCAACATTTGCACTACAAGGGTCAGTCCTCCAACATATTCAGAGATCCCAGGGAAAGCCAAGTTCCCAGTCAGGGCACCGAAGTGCTGGCGACAACCCGTCCATCTCCTGTGGCTTTTCCCAGCTGAAGAAGCTGCCAAGTTCAAGGCAACTCATGATGCCTCAGGTTGTCTGTCCCTTGCGAGAGGTTTGCCCAAGCGAAGACGCACATCCGTGCTGGGTGTTTAATTGCTAGGTTGAAAAAACAAGAGGCTAAAAGCTGCTTCGCATTCATGAAGCGCAGACATAGGGCTTCACCGGGCAGGAATTAACATCTTCCTGCCTCCTCCAACCCCTTTGCTCTTGTTCTGCTTGGTTTCAGCCCAGAACCGGTCCCAGTGCCTGGCCGCCCTTTGACGCACACAAGCCTCCTGCTCCACTTAACACTGTTCCTTCTTCCCAGCGCCTGCACGGTTCAGAGACGAGAGCAATTCCCTGGCTCCACAACGAGCCCTCCCAGCAGCACGGCCAGGTTCCCCCTCCCTAGCCTCCATCACCAACCTGCCCATGTTTAATTTCCTCTAATCGCTTTCTTCACAGCCATCCTCTCTAAACCCTTTATCTTCCTCCGGGCTGCAATTCCCTCCCTTTGCTGCTTCTCCATTTCCTTTCTGCAATGCTTTGCCCACAGCTATCTGCGTTACAGAGCTTTAACCAGCGCTGTGCTGGGAGAAAGGATCATGGCCCTGCCTTCTGCTCGGGTGCCCCAGGACCACATTTCCCTGCAAACAACAAACCTTCATCTCAAAGGCCACGCCAGAGCCAGCTCTGCCTGCGTTGCCTCTGTCCAACCATTTTTGTCATCCATGTGTGGCTTTTAAATCGTGTCCTCGTTAATCTGATTAATGGTCTCATGGCTTCATGCATCTCTGCTGTGCTCAGCTCCTCGCGTGGCTTTGCTGGATGGTGATCATAGAATCATAGAATAGTTTCAGCTGGAAGAGACCTTGAAGATCATCGAGTCCAGCCTTTGTCCCAGCCCTATCAACCAGCTAAACTATGTCCCCCAATGCAACACCCACCCATCTCTTAAACCCCCCCAGGGATGGTGACTCAAGCCCCTCCCTGGGCAGCCTGTGCCAACAGCTGACAACCCTCTCAGTAAAGAAATTCTTCCTCAGATCCAACCTGAACCTTCTCTAGAGCAATTTAAATCCTTTTCCCCTCGTCCTATCACTCTCCACGAGGGAGAACAGACCAACCCCTGCCTCGCTACACCCTCCCTTCAGGCAGTTGTAGAGAGCGATGAGGTCTCCCCTCATGGGGCAAAGCTTCCCCCCAGCAGGATTTACTCCAACCCTGCTGCAGCAGGATGCCGTGGTGGGGCGAGGGACAGGGAAACATGGCTTCTTCCCCATCCTCCATCTCTTAGAAGAACTCGCTTGATGCCGGTGCGGCTGGAAAACCCTCGATTTGATGGCAGGCGAGTGGGCAGCGAGCTGTGGTTGCTCCACCAAATAATCCAAGCATTTTGGCTGCAAAGATGCCCATATTTATCTTCTTACAAGCCCTCGCCAGCCTGCAGGGAGCTGCCACACGTGCCCAGTGCCGCAGTCTGGTCCTCGAGGCTGTTCCTCGAGAGCAGCTCTGGCCAAACACCCTCCCTCTGCTCCAGAGCAGCAGCCGCGCGCGTTGCAGAAGAGAAACCAGAGGAGCTCAAACCTATAAATAAAAGACATGAATTAAACATGACTCTTGCATTTTCAAGGGTCAACTGAATATTCGGTCACTTCGCAATATCATCTACTCCCACGGAGTGGAAAAAAAAAAAAAAAGGAGAGAATAACAATAAGTGCTTATCATTACTTGTTGTTTATCAAGTGACATTTCGAAAGACCAAACCTCATCCCTGCTGCGAGCGTGGGAGCAAAAAACTCAGTCCCATGCATGGTTCATCTTAAACACACGAGCCTCCACTAAAAAAAGCCAGGTGACGCCTGTCCCTGTTTTAAAGCCGGTCAAAAATTTTTGCAAAGACGCTAGATCGATTAATTCGACAAAATTTGGCAGAGACAGGAACACAGCCCAGCCTCCCGGCTTTCCAGGCAGGGAGATAATAAGACCCACACATCTGTAATAGAGGATCATTTGGTAGCAAATGCACCCTGCGATGGCAGTTCCCAAATATCCCTCTGAAACATCTTATAAACTTCCTAATTTTCCTCCCGTCCACCCAAACCAGCTCCACTGCAATGCAAGTGCTACTGGTGGAGCTGAAAAGGCCACGGACACCCCCTCTCTCACCCCCCCCAAATGGCAATTGCCAGTCCTGTGAGGGAGCACGGAGAAAAAGGAAAAAAGAAAGAAGAAAAAAAAAAAAAAAGGCGATGGATCGGAGATGTCAACAGCTTTTCCGCTCCACTGCGATCACTACAAATCACAGCCAGATTTTTCATTTCCAGGCTGGTAATAGATGAGAAGGGACCTGAGCCAAGCACCCAATGTCTGAGATTCTCCCCATCTTGCTGGAACAAAATAACTTCTCACAGCCCCATCCAAGCTCATCAGAAGAGAACGAAGCCATAAAAGTCAGAGCCTCACACCCAGCCTCCCGTTCCTGGCGTCTGTATTTCAGGACTCCCTCAAACACAAGTAACTCCTCCTCAAGACGCTGAGACTTTGCACGACCAAACTGAGTTGGGGAGTCCTGAAAACTGAGAGCGCTTCCCCCTCCGGTGCCCATCACCACCAGCGACAACCACCCCAGTGACGTGCCCTAATTGGTTTTAACAAGGCTGGATAACGAAGGGAATCACTTATTCCTCCATTCACGGGGCTGCTTTCTCCATAAGCCGCTCCTCGCATAGCAGAAATTTCACGTAATGTCGTATTTCCTTTGGGTTCATTTACTTACAGGTGTCAGATCGACTTAACTCCTTGTCTCTTTAACTGGCCCCGCTGTTACTACCAGCTCACGTGTCTCCGCTTCTCCAAGGTCTCTTGCTCTTGCTGTAGCAGCTGCACCTCCTCCTCCTTTGCCAAAAATATCCCAGTGCTGGAGATTTCCCGTGGAAGGCGAGACCTGAGGATCAGCCGCGACCCAAGATTGAAGCTGCAATTAAAAGCAGCAAAGGCATGATGAGATGTTCACCCCCAAACACAAGCTAACACAACTCAGGGCTGGATATTTAAAAGCAGGTACCAAAAGCAAGGCACACATCCGACTTCAGTGGGAAAAGACCTTTAGAGCGAGGAGCGCTGTCAATAAATGTATTTAAATTACCAAAAAAACAAAAATAATCTGCCCAAATCTGATGCGCTTTTAAATTGGAAAACAAATTAACTGCACAGAAGACAGAACAAAAAATTATTAAAATTTATGTAATCTTTCATGCTCTCCTCCGAAAGTTAGGAGGCTGGATGATCAGCTGGTGTAAATCTCCTTTAAATGGCATTCATGTTAATGATCCTACCCTGATTTATATCACTGGAGAAATTAGCTTCCTCTACGCCTAGGTCTCTTTGCACATGTCCTTTGAGAATTAATAAATAAAACTTGAAAACAATATTCATCCACCATTTATTCTACTTAATTATTTAAACTTCAGATTCTGGAAATAATAAAGGAGTAATAAAGAAGAGATTTACCATCCACTACAATTGCTCAAAGCATCCTGTATTATTTCCTCCTTTACTTTTTAATCTCTCCCTCTCTTTTTCTCTTTTTTTTTTTTTTTTTTTCCTGGCTGGCCAAATTGAATCAATTTATTAAAGACGTTGCAAATCTGATTTGCTCTCATCTGTTGGCGGTGATGAAGAGAAACGGGCTGCTCCGCTCTCCCGTGTCCCCCAGGTCCCACTCGTTGCGAGGGATAACGTTTTGCCGTCTAGGGAGCAGTTTGCCGCATGCCTGACTGGTAAAGACTGATTAAAAGGAAGATGTGACTACGGAAGGTAAATGATACTTGTGATGACGAATTGCAGGAAGGATCCAGCCAAGAGATCCCAGCTCCTCGAAGCCAAGCTGAAGAAAAATCCCTGCAGAAATCTGACCTGGCTTCCACTGTATCTTCGGGAAGTTGGGATGGGCAAAGCCGACTTACTTAAGAAAAGAGATTTTTCCTTGTTCTCTGGCCTCCCCAGAGCTGCTGGACTGGTGGTAGGAGAAAAATCCTCTTCTCCACTGACCGACAAATGGCTGGGGGCTTCTGAAGCTCCGAGTCTGGATGGTCTTGGACAGATCCAGCCCTCCAGGCTGCACCAGGACCTCACGACCTAGACCAAACTCTGCCTGGAAAATCACGCCGAGATTCAGCTGCTGGAGGACTAATGGACCTGCCAGCAGCACCAGATGAAAAGGAAAAAATTGAGACGGGAACTGATAAAACTGAGTTACGGAGGGCTCAGATCAAGGAAGGGTCCCACGGGCAGCTGGGCTGTGGGGCAGCGAGCAGAGCCCCGGCTCCTGGCAGAGCTGCATCCCCGGGGCAGTGAGCTGAAGGGGCAGGCGGCTGTCAGAAAAGAAAACATCAACGCACCAGCTGCGGTGGGCTCTAATCCCAGGCTTGTCACCTGCCACATTCTCCCTGCACCCCGCAGAGATGAGCCCAGGGGTCCTCTCGCATCAGGATAAAGCACAAGTGGCCCGAAGCG
>NW_009714935.1:0-16799 GCF_000703405.1 Apaloderma vittatum
CTCTGCTCCCCGAGGGGGAGCGGGGGGGACAAAACCGAGAGGGGTAGGGGGAGCAATTTATTCCCCCAGCGAGTAGGGTTTGGGAGCAGGAGGGTCCCTCCGCTCCGCTCTGAGAGGAGCTGGGGACGGGGGGAGCGGGAGGAGAGGAAAGAGCTCAGACTTCAAGGTTAAAACAGATGGGAGCAAGTGGGTTGTCCCGGGTTTCTGAAAGCAAAAATGCCAGAATAAGGGAATGGTTTCACGTTGTATCTTTTTTTTTCCTTTTCATTCCTATAATTAGGAAACAAGATTTGGTGACCCAAATAATTTCCATTATGCAAGGTCCAAGGGATTCTGCAACGATTACAGTAAAATCCACTCAAAAGTGTTGATAATCTGTCACAAGATGTTGGGATGGTTGGGCAGAGATGGGACAAGACGGAGAAACGAAGAGAAGGGAGGGGTGTCCCCCACACAATAGGTACTGGCAAAAAACAACTTGTTCTTCTGCTCAAGTGTGTGTTAGGGACAATTGTTTAGCTTTGGAAATCAGTGTGCGTGTCAATTTTAATGAAGTTCATCATGCAGGAGCACATAGAGCAGGTATTGTGACTGACTCCAAGACTACCGTACTGTCAATGCCAACATAAAAAGGCTTTATTCATTACTTGCTCCAAGCACTGAAATGCCTGATTATCTTCAAAACTACTGTACACTTGAAATCTTCCTGATTGTACTTCAGAGCTTGTTCCAGCCAGGGTGCCCTTTGCTGATTCCTTTGAAAAACAATTAAAGCTGTGCTTGAAATCCATTTAGCTTGCTGATGCTGTTTATCTTTCAAAAAACTCTGTCTAGGCAGTCAGTTCTGCTTCCAATTTTAAAAGCTCTATTTAGGCCTCTGAAGATTACTAGTCTGCTTCCTGAGATTTTGACAGGATCCTCATCTCCTGACTGCCTTACAGCATCCTGATCTGACAAATGCTCTGCTGAAACCTCACAGAGCGGGCAGCCTGCCTACGGATGGCATGAGCGCTCCATGCAGTATTTATGAGCCTGGACGACATGAACGGCAGGGTGTCACACCAAGGTCACTTCAGTTCCCGTGAGCAGCCTGTTTAACTCCAAACACAGGTGAAAACCAGCCTGCCAGCAAGAGTCCACTGCCCTGGCTCCATTTGCAATCTGATCAAGAATGACTGAAGGACGGATCAACAGCTCTTCAGGAGTCTAATTTCACCTCATTGGATAAGTTTGCCTGCATTAATCAGCCACTTTTTGTCTTCTATACAGTGCAATTTGTTTTTCTGGACCAGTCTTCTGTTATAGCATGGACTATGCCAAGGGGATACTTAGAACTGGCCTACAGTAGAGTCTCTAGTTTTTCTGTCCCGTTCAAGGAAAAGTAATCACTTGTTGCAGAACATCTGAAATATTTCTAAGTAAGTCAGGCTATCTGATCTATGGATACCTCATAAATTTTTTTCTGGCAGAAGCCAAACGCACATAACTAAAGCAGGGGTAATAGACGGCAATTGAGAACTGGGAAGAATCCTGCTGGCTACCTACAGGCAGAGAGCAAACCATGGCTCTGCAGCACTGCCGGTTCTAGCAGCTGCCATGGAAGAAAGCCAACAACACCCTGGTAGAACTGGAGACACCCTTGGGTTTAGGTTGTTTTATTACCTGCTGCATATGTAGGCAACTGCATGAACTGAAATAGAAAAGTATAGTAGTATTCACCAGTAATGATCTTCCCACATGAATGTCCTGAAAAATGTTATCGCTTAACCCCCTCTCAAATCCACGTATAGAATCATAAGGAATATGGATGTATAGGCCCAGTAGTTCTGTTACAGGTAGAAATCAAAGGAACCCACTCAGTTATCTCTCTTCCAGGAGTTTTAGGAACTGAGCTGGTCTTTGAATGATTCACAGGTTCTTTAGAATGAATAATACTGATACCTTTTTGTCTCTTCAGTACAGGTACTTCAGTAAAGATAACATGAGATCGAAAGATTCATGTAGCAGGCAAGAGGTACTCATGGCGTCTAAGAAGATGCTTATAGAAGTTTTTTCTAAGAAAAGGTAGACACAGTGCCTTTCTGTCACACCCTCCCTGCCACAGGTTGCATTGGTGTGGGATCCAGATGCCATCTGGGTGCATTTACTGCCTACAAGTGCTAAAATTAAATGATAAATCACTTTCTCTAAATCTAGAAAACTTTGCCACTTCTCAGATTTATCAGTCTTTAGTGTCTCCCTTAGATCCAGCAATGACTATAAAGAACTGAGTAAGATTAATACCAAAACCAGGGATCATTGTCCTTGATATCTGAAAAACAGTATCATTTGTATGTTGCCAAAACTTTTAAAAACTAGGCTTGAAGAGATCATCTAGGATTAAATGATCTCTATGGTCTCTTCCAACCTAGGCCATTCTATGATTGTGTGAAACATAAAACAGTTCAAAATAACAGTAAACAGTCCTGTAAGCCAGATGTATCACCTCTGAGGACTATTTTATACCTGGCTAATTTCAACATTTTTTGAATTACATCTTAAGAGATATTCTAGGTTCTTTGGTAATGTATTTGTAGCATAGATGCATACAGAAACTCCCAGGGTGCTTCTTTGTCACCAGCAGATGTATCCTGATTTTAAAAATACTGCTTCAAATGGTCTTTGATCATTTCAAAGAATTTTTGGGTTCTATCATCTCTCTAAAAGAACGTGATGATTCCAAGAAGGATTTAGTGGTCACAGGATGGATTGATGATCCCTAAAAATGTTTGCTGAATTCAGCTTTTTCAGCTGCTCCAGATTTTGCCACCAATTCTTCAAAGATTTCTTTGAAGCAATCTCACTCATTGTGGACTATTGTAAGAAGGTGACTATTTTTGCCCAGTTCCATATGCTCAGAAAGCACTCAAATATCTTAAATAGACTTTTTTTTTTTAACTGCCCCTATGGTGATGTATCCTCCTAATGATTTTTGATGAAGCAGCCATTCTGGCCATGCCTCAAAAGCAGTTTTATTCAAAGCTATGGATCTTCAAGTATAACTTGATCATTTTTTTATTTAACAGAACACACAGAGAAGCATAGAAGTTGTTCATCAGTCTTCTCATTTCTATTTTACCATCAGATTAAGTGGAAAGAAAAAGGAAGTTAGTACTTTTCTTGTGGAAGACATTATCTAACCTTCTTGTGTTTGCTTTTGGGTTTTTTGTAACCTATAAGCTCCACTGACATTACAAGTAAATTTTAGGTTACATCCTTTTCTCCAGCAGTTTTCCTTACTCAGCTGATGTTGACCTGATACACTCCTGGCATCAATTCTGTGAAGCCAGTCAAGCTTATACAGAAAAGATGGGGAAAATCCTTAATGCCCAACTACATATTGCATGCTTAAAAGCCTCTTAACACTTAGAGGAGATAAAACTGGAGTCACTGCCAACACTTAGAAAAGAGGATATAAAACTGCCAAGCACCTAAATGTTTATTTATCTGAATAGCTAATTCATTGATTTCTTGGACTTCTTACAGTTTCTGCCCATATTGATAGAGTTTCTTACAGTCTTGATCAAATGGCTTGTCTTCACATACATCCTTTTTACGGGTCAGGGTTTGAATATCCATTCTTTGGAAAATGTATGCCTCAATCCCGTTTTTGGTATGTGACCAAGAAAAGGCATGAATACTTTTTCTGTACAGCTAACTAGAGGGTCTTTGACTCTCCTCCTCTCCTGCATCCACACACATTAAAGAGATCATGGGAACATACAGAAAAAAAAAAAATCTCTCCTTGGCTTTATCAGGACACTGCTCTGGAGCTCAGGTGAAGCCCAAACTACAAACTACCTGTTCATAGAAGATCTTTCCATCAGTGGAGACACCAGGATACTCTGGGCCTTGATTGCACCTCTAACCATGTGCTTATGCTTAAGGAGCCGGGGTCTTAGGTCAATTGATTGCAATTTATATTCTGCTCTGGGAGCAGTAAGTAAGATCAATGCTTAAGCTCCTTCTGGCTCTTCTTCCAGTCCAGCTTTTCCCTCCCTGCTGTATTTCTAGTAGTTTTCTTTCCACCTTCTTATTTCAGTGTCTGATCACAAAGTTGTTTCCTCCAACTTTAAAAGGATTACACAGCATTCATTGTAGTGAACATTACCAGATGCACTTCCTTCTCTCAAGAATTTACTGTCTAGAGAGGTTAAGACTAACTAAGGACTGGACAGAAGAAAGTACTATTATATCTGTTTTGCTGGAAACTGAGATACAAAAAACTTAAGTGGCAATGCAACACCATAAAACCATGGAAGAAATTTGCAGCAGAACAGGAGCTTAATTCAAGTCTGCTGTGTCCTAGGTCAGTTCTCTAATCACCACCTCAGCTGTCCTTTCGAAGCACAGCATAAGCTCTATGTAAAACTGAACCTTCAGCTGGCCCAGCTTTGCTTCACTTCCATGGCCAGGACTCCTACGAAACTGCAGGAACTGATGCCGACATGCATTTAGCTGTGTATTTTTGCCTCTGACATATGGTATTTACAGGACTGTTCTACAGTACCATGGTTATTTTAACACACAAGTGCTTGATTACTTGGAATAAGGCTAGAAAATCCTTTGAGTACCAAATATATATATATATACACACATATATAGATATTACTGATTGCAATAGGATTCTTCTAGTGATTGACACATGAATGTTTAAGGATGTAAACTGTGAGCTTCACATTTGAGGGGACCTCAACACACTGCAATAAAAACACATTTGTGGAAGCACTCACTGCAGCAACTGCCAATCTGGGGCAAAAAGTGTTCTCAGCAAGGAAGTATTAAAGAATTCCCATGCCTCCATCTCTCATTTCTCATCTAGCCTTACTGCTTACCCAGCACACACACTCATATAATCACCCACATCACTGACCCATGTTGCACCTGCAGCAGAAGCCTTGAGATGCAGGGCCACCGGTCAGGTCACAGTCACCCCCTCAGTGAGGAATAAGGCAGATCTGATTTCTGTCTCTAAAATGGACATCCCCAGAAAAAAAAAATACGGTAAGAACATCTCTTCCTGCAGGAGGGAAGAGAGATTTTTCTAAAAGCAGTGCAAGGCTTTCTCTGTTTCATTGAGGTGTCCTCACATCGACGTGAAGGGCATGGCAGCCGGGATTATGGGGAGGAATGTGGGAAGCCACTGCCCTGCACTCTGCCTTCCTCTCTCAGGGCTGCCGAGTTTAATGCAAAATGTGTCAAAAATCTTGGTTGCCCCGAGCAACAGTAGCAAACCTTTTGCAGCTTTCACAGGCTGTAGGCAGTGCAGAGAGAGGGGCAGGAGGCTGAGGCCACAGCTCAGAAGGAGAGGGGAGGAAGGCTGACTGTTCCCACTTGCCATCTCCCTCAGGTTCCTGCTTTCAGGCCCAGTCTCCCGCTCTGCCACCTACTTTGAAGAGATGCACCCAGCTGCTGGCCTCTGGTCCCAGAGGGAACAAGAGAGCAGAAGCACCCACAAACTGCCTCCCTGGAAGGTTTCATGTTCCCCATCATTACATGTCTATTAATCCCAGAAATATATAAGTCACGGGCAGATGCCTGGGGAAGGAGTTAAATATGCCACGGGAGCCATAGGTCTGGCTCCTGACTCACCCTGAAGCTACTGGAATCTTGGCGATTTTTCTCCCTGCCTTCATGGTGGCTAGCTTGACCAGGTCTCTCAAATTCAGGAGACTTATTTTTGTTTAAAACAGAGACAGGGAGAGTTGCAAAGTCTCTGAATTGTACAATGGAGGAGAAAAACCTGAAAATTTGACCTAGGTGTTTTACAAGGTACTGCATAAAGAACCCAGAGTCCTAGAGGCAGAGAAGTAAACCAGAAACTTCTGAATTTCATATCCCCTACAGGGCTGACTTCTCATTCTCTGCTAGCCTGGGGCTAGCAGTACTGATGAGGCTCTGTTTATGCTGCTCTCCTCCGGTGTTGCCCTGCTGAGCACCACCTCTGCACTGACAATGATGTTCAGTTAAGAAGAGACATTTTGCTTCAGTTTGGTTCACTTCCCACTGCTGCTCTCTTTGCTGATATAAAGCACACACGTGAACAGAGAGACCTTCCTTTCTACTTCATGTCATGACAGTTTAAGAAATATTATGGCCCCAAGAAGAGCGAGGCATACAATCACCTGAAGGTGTTCTGTATCAACCTTCTTACAAGGGTACAGTTGTACAGCAACTATCATCAAAATTCTCCTCATAATGATAACATACCTGTACAAAATAATAAAATCAGCATTCATGTGTTAGGTAGAAAACATTATCTTTAAAATGTTTTCATATAAAACCAAACAGAGTAATTTTTTATGCAAATAGAGCTGCCAAGCAGATTTTTGCAGTGGCTGAGGGGTCTGTAAACAGCTGAGCAATCTGGCATTTAGAGTTGTACTTGTAAGCTCTGGTTGCAAAGGCAAAATTTGCCATTGTGGTAATACACTTAATCTACAGAAGACACACAACCAGTCTGCTCTTCATTACCATCTGGTGGTTGTTACACAGAGCGGCATTACTCACATGTCAGGAAGTTACCGATGGGAATTTTCATAACCTCACCAGAAAGCAAAGAGCTCTGCAGCACAGAAGCGGGCAGCACAAAAGGGCTGGTTTTGTATTAGAAGGACTGATATAGGAGGCATCACGCCCAGAAAACACTGACAAAACGAGCAGGTGGAAAAGAGAAAAGTAAGAAGCATCTGGTGGTACTTTAACATTTCACCAAGTAACTTCAGGCATACCTGAATATCATTTCCAAGGCGCTGAGAACTGTCTGGGAAGTGTACTGCACACTTCCCTCCCACAGACAGCAATGGCATTTGAGACCATTTGGCAAGATGAGGTATCTTGTTAACTACTTTTAATAACTAGTTCCCAGATCTCTTTCACTACTTACTCTGAGAAGTATCTTACAAGTATATCCTAGTAGGGGCCCTATATCCTTGGTGCTAAGCAAGAGGAAGATAATCCCATTCTACAGCTGCATCGGGAGCTCGCACAGTTCCACTGCTCTCCACTACATATTCTCTCCCCATTCCCACACAATGGTTTGTTCAAAGGGCAACTGCACTCTGATGCACAGACAATATCAAACTTACATCAGATAGCTCAGGGCCTCTGAGGAGATCCTCACCATTTTCTATCTTCTTGGAGTATTTCTTATCTTTGGAGTATTTCTTACAAAGGAAGGGTAGCCTGCTCTTATAGTGAGTGGAAGAAGTACTGATGAAGTACAATACTCTTTTGGTTTTACGTAAGTGTATGGATCAAGAGATAACTGATGTACAGTGACAAGTCCACTCTCAATATTTTGCAACAGTAGAAATATAATCCCTTCCCTTGGCCACAGTCACAGAGGGTACTAGTCTGTAAATACTATGGGGTTGATCCAGTAGAGTTGCAGCATCTCATGTATTATATACTAGTTTGAATTTTTCAAGAATAACATGAAATGAAATAAAATAAATTCATTATAGTAATTATAAAATTCACAAAGAACAATATACTTAAAAACAGAAATAGTTTTACAGCTCAGTCGCTTTTTACCTTTAAAGAAGATGCACTCTTGAGTTCCTTTCCCAGCTCTACCACTGATTTCTGTGATCTTGGATTTAGGCCAAAACTTCTCAACAAGTGTAGCTAATACTAAATGCATGAATATATATGAAGGCTTTTATACATAAGTGACCCACATCTTGTGGAGGCCAAATACCCAAATCTGCATTTAAAATTTTGATCCCCAGACCTGTGTGTCTGTAAATTTCCTGTTCTGTAAATTTTAGAGGAGACCTACATATGTTGTAGGGCTACTTGAAGGTAGTAATTAGTTTAAACGCACACAGTGGCTTAAAAATGTAAAGTATATAAATGCTACGTATTATTAATCAAATAGGTCAGTATTTAACCAATACTCATGTCCTTGTTAGTTTAGACATTTTGTTGACTTTGTGCCTCGTTTGGGATGTTTAATACATAATCAGCTTTCTACAGATTTCTCTGCTAGACACAGACATCAAAGTACATGGGATTAACACTATCTGAGAAATGAGCACTCCTTAGCCAATACACTGTCTACATGAACAGGCCTCAACATTCACCTCTCTGACCTCTTAGCCCACTTAGACATGAGAAATGAAGGACTTACACTCCTGATGGTGAAGATGAGTGGATGGAAAGATCAGGAGACTAATAGGAAGCTAAATATTTTACAGAGACAAATCCACAATTCCAGGAGGCAGACTTCACAAGGTGAATGGTTTTAACAGGATGGATGAGGTCTGCACTCACAAGTGCTCTTTCTTATCTCATGGAAAACCATCTGTGTCTTCCCTGTCTTACTACTCCAGCAGTTCTTTCCTTCGCTGTAAGGTACAGCCCAAAAAGATGAAGTACAAATCCATTCTGATTTATGTATGATTTAGACACCAGGAGCACTTAGGTCCTGTTCCAAAACTCACTGAAGTAAACTAAAAACCTGCCAGTTATCCTGAGGATAATAAATCAGAATGAGAAAGCATTTTTCACTTGAGTTTCTTATTTACTAAGATGTTGGGGGTTTCTCTGTATTTACTAAGATGTTGGGGGTTTCTCTGTATTTGTAATACTTTGTTTTCTTATAACCTCATTGTTGTTTTTATCTTACTATACAAATGTTCTAATTCTATAGTTCCCCATCTGACAGACAGGCAGGTGATATAATGCATTCATTCAAGGGAGTGGTGGACTGAAATTGGCTGCCACTGCTATAGTTGGCCCCACAGACTGGTCGAACACAGAGACAATACTCAAACACATTTTGCAGATTTTCTGAAATGAGAACCTTGATAATGTCCAGAAGCTGAAGTAAATTTAAGCCTTAATGTGCTAGGTTAAGGGAAAGAAACTCTCTGAATCAAGATACAAAATTGAGGTTACGAATATGAGAAGTTAGCTCATGGGAAGGATCCAAGAATTATCTCTTACAGTAGGAGAGAGGGAAATGCTTCCAAATTATATAATTAAGTATACTCTTGGTATTTCTTCTTTTGGCCTCTTCTGTCTTCTTTCAACCTCTTTTACTTCTATGCAGAGATGGTATAAGAAAATATCCAAAGCTAATATTGCTGACATCCCACAAATGCTTGCTGCTGCTCAGGGGAACAAGGGGGGAATGCTCCCCCAGCCCTTACCTCACCTTTCTGCTGATTGCCCTAAAAGAGTCAAAATGATTTGCCCTCTGAGGTGGGCTTGAAGGCAGTAACAAACAGTTCAGTATTTTCCAAAATGCATGAACAGCGAATGAACTAACATGCCTCGTTGTTCAGCCAACCCTCCTGCAGGCCTCTTCTTGGAGCAGTTACCCCTGCGAGAGCCTCTGTGCCCCTGTGCCCACCACTGCAACAGGAAAAGATACCAACAGGGGCTGAAAGACTAGTAGCTTCCCAGTTTTGTGATCTGGCTGAGGAGCCTCTACCTCACATCTTCACCAGTTTTCTTTCTTTGTGTTCAATTTCTTTTTTTTTTCTTTTTTTTTTCTTATCCGATTCTTAGCTTTGCACTTATTTTAGCCTTTATTTTAGCGTTCTTTTTCAACTAGCTAAAAACAGCATAAATGACAGGGTGTAATCTATTTCTCAGTTTATGGACCACTTCCAGTGACTGCTGCCAGCCCACACAACATATATAAATCATGGATTTTAGACTTGCACCCCTGCATCAGTTAAAGAGATAAGTAAAATTGCCTGTTGTCTTACACCTCCCTGTTGACAAAGCAATTCCCAACTGTAAAGATTTGTATGTGCTCTTTCTTTCAGCAAGCAAGAAGCATCTACCTCGCTCACCAAATGTGCTCCTGAGACAAGAAAGGAGTGTGCAAGCAGCTGTTGTGTAGGACTACTGAATTTGTTAAAAACACACCCACTTTGTTTTCTCCTGGCATACGTATGACTATACATGGTAACGCATATCTAATGCTGTCATTTTCATGGCTGTAAATCTACTCAACAGAATTCCAGAGGAATTTGCCATCACCAAAGAAATCAGTCTGTGTGTTTTCAGTCTGGCAGCTTTCATTGTTATACTTTACTGTTTCTCTAATACCAACTTTTAAATGTGAGAGGTGAAAGATTTTGTAAACATATTCTTGAAATACAACGTAAATTTTCCTTCATGTCACCTTTGTCCTTGGCAGCAGACAACCTTGATAATGAGTGGAAATGCAAAATGCCTACCTTTTACGAGGCAGGTGCAACAGCAAGAGGAGGAAGAATAATTTCTGTTTGTGGTGATCATTGTTGGCTCTGCTCCAGCTTTTACTCTTTAGGGTCTCACCATATATAGGAACAACCTCTTAAAAGACAAGCACTATACAATCTCGACCCAAATGTCTTGTTTCTTTTCTTACTGAATTCAGATGTCTGAGGAGTATGTGATTTGGAGGCTGGGTCTCCAGTGCACTAAGGATACTTTCAGGTAGATCCAATCTTAAAATTGCAAGTACTGGCTGATGGAAACTGCCCGTGCTAAGCGCCAGTTTTCATCTCAGATCAGTCTTAAGTCAAAACCCCAAAACTTTCAATGTAAAACTAGTTTTGAGGAAAAACTATTTAGAACTTCAGTCTCTCCAGCAACAGAACACAGCAAATAAGCAGGGGCTACTGGGGATTAACAAAGGAACTGGAACTACAGTTTCTGTGGAAGAACAGCAAACCATAAATAGCAGCAGAAAGCAATGTTTAGAGTAACAAGATCACAAAATACTTGAACTTGGAAGGGGAAGTTATCTAGGCTACCTCCTGCTCAACTGCAAAGTCAAGTTCAGCTCCTTCTCTGAGCTGCACTAACCTCAAAGATAGATCAGGTTGCTCGAGGCTTTAAAAGGAATATCTTTTTAATTCTAAATTTCCTGAGAGTAAATAATGCAGAAATCTATCCTTTCTCCAAAAAAAAATGTTCATTTTGATTATTTTCTTTCTTCTTCCTGATGACGGAAAGCTTTGATCAACATGCTTATATGGAAATATCCCCAGAAAAGTTACTTGTGTGACTGAATTCAGCCATTCTGCCTCTTCATTGCTAGAAGCAAACAAGCTAAGCTCTTATTTACATGACTCACAGATTCATAAGCGTTCATAGTGGGTTCATCACATCACTGAAATGGGACAAAGAGACACATTGCATTCTAGTGGCTCAGTGTGGTAAAATACTTCCGAGTAAGAGAATATTACCCTTATTTCTGTACTCAGTACTTTTAAAAGGACTTATTTAACCTGACAATTCAAATAGGGTTTTGCAATGAGCTGCTTCAGAAAACAATGAAATGGCAAATCTGGAGAAAATGAACACAGTTTATCAGAAAAATAATTTCTAGGCCATTCCAGTAACAGTGTTTCATTTCTTATTCCAGTCCCGCCTACAACTAAAGACAAGAATGGGCCTAAAAAGCATAGAAGCAAAGGTCTCAATCCTACAAATGCCACAGTATGCATCAGCTGGTTAAAACCAAGGCTGCTTCTTGCAATGGGAAAGTATACTTGCATTCAATTCTTACAGGATAATACATGAGCTGTTAACTCTTTCTGTCCTGCTTCTAACATCTCACCAGCACTGACAAACAGCAGCTTTTAGGAACTGTATAAAAGGAAGTACCTGAAATACCTTTTAAAAGGAATCATAACAATATCACACTTCATACATCTCTGTTCTTTATCTCCTTAAAACCAGCCTCTGCAGTGCTGTCTACAACTGCCTTCGTTTCTTCAGCAACACTGAAGACTACTGGCTCCTTGTAGTTAATATGCCTGCTGAGGTCATTAAACTATAGAAATTAACTGCTGCTTTCACCTTATGTATTCCTGCCTTCACACTTGTTGAATGTCTTTCTAACTTAGCCTCGATGGCTTGTTCCCTGAAGCGGGGATTGTGTTGATACTCTCTATAGCATCTGACATGCAGAGCTTAATCATAGAATCATAGAACGTTAGGGGTTGGAAGGGACCTCTAGAGATCATTTAGTCCAACCCTCCTGGCAAAGCATAATTGTTAGCCTCTACTGCTCCCCTTGAGCAAGCATCAGAGGGAGAAGGAGCTTGTGAGTTTCCTGCAACTGGGATGAAGGGTTCAGAAGGTCAGCAGAGCTGCTTCCTGCAGGTAGGGAGGAAGGGGACAAAGAAACTGTTCTGCCGGAGAGGGGTTCTGTCATTAGGCATGCAGAGCTGGACTCGCACGCCTTGACAGAAGCAGCAAATTCTGTAATGTTAAGAAAGGATGTTGAATGAGTGGTGTAGATACAAGGCTGGAAGACCTAAAAAGGGATTCCAAATGAGTGTTGCAGATGTTTATGTGACATGACTCACTGAATTATTCTGGCTGTAGATACAGGACAAAAAGAATCCTATAGCTCTTATTATATATTCTCTTCCCACTTTGATTATTAGAGTTGAATAACTTCAGTTCACAGTTGTGATATTTATTATTAACTCTTTAAAAGCACTGTCCTAAGTGTTATATGGGCTCTTAAAAGAAAGTAGAACCCTCACTAAGAAGATTGACCTTTGCAGCGTATAAAAAGAAGGGATAAAAATGGGGCACAAAGACGGCATGAGTTTGGAGCTGTACCTTTTTTATTTTTCTGAGGGAAGGGTGAGGGTGTGGAGGCTTACTGAAAGACCCAAAGGAAAGGGAAATGGCTGGGAGGGCAAGGTGGTCTCCTCAGTTTGGGCAGCATCATACTGTCTACAGACCACAGGATAAAGCACAAGTTCACTGTGTCACTCCTCAGCTTTTCTTGATCACTTGCACAGCTTCCCCGCTGCACCAAAATCCCCAAAGCACACTAAAAGTACCTCCAGCTCGCTGTTTTCTACCATCTGAGAAGACTGCTCACAAGCTGCATTTGACTCAAGCGATTACTCTTGGAATAAAATGACACTAGCATTATCACTAAGCAGATAAAAATGTGTCACCTATTTCATTACCTGTCTCTTTTCTCTAAGTATGAATATTAACAGAATTTGTTTTTTACCTGCAAAGGTAGTCATTTCACAGTCCCTAGGCTTCATTTCATAGTTTTCAAACCTAACCATTTAGCTTAATTTTTAAAAATTTGAATATTTGATCTAAAATTTTGAATATATCTTATCAGTATACTTACTGCAAATGTCACCTCCTCAGTGCCAAGTGAGGAAAAAAATGTATACCCATCCTAATACTGACTTTTCTTTCAGTTGGGTTATATGCAGTATGAAAAGCCACACAGCCAAGTAACCAGTGGGGCACAGATGTCTGACTGTGAATAATGCAAAGATCTTGAGCTCAGTTTCCTGTTCTGTTTTCTGTGCACACTATTACACTTTGCAATTAGAAATTTTGTTAATTAACAATGCTGCTTTCAGTACTTAACACCACTCCTGCTTCTGTCTTGTCGCTGGTGTACCTATTCCCAAAACACCTCTCTTTACTGACTGGAAAACTGCAAGTTCACTTGGACACTTAGATTAAGAGTATCCTGGGTCTGCAAGTTCCTACTTCCAATTACTCAAACCAGTCAGTGTTACAAATATTACCATTTTCAGTCATCACTTCCACATACAAAGTGCACAGTGTCAGGCACACAGCTCCCACTCTCCATGTTCATAAGAACACACCTTCCCTCATTCTACACTGAAGAAGGCACAAAGTATCACTAGAGATGCCATAGTCAACAATTTTGCATTTTTGTTTCCCCCGATTTCATTACAAGTTGTGGTCTACCTTCCTATAGATCTCATCCAGTAGGAGAAAGGAAAATTTCCTTTTTTCTCGGTGACCTTGAATTCTTTTTAATTAGCCAGCATTGTCTGAGCAGGGCATTATCTTTTCACTGTGTGCACTTTCTGATTCCAAATGAAAATGAGCATCACAAAAAACCGTATTCAATAAACTAGAAGCATTTCTTTGTGTAAGAAAAAAGGTTCCCTCCTGAAAGCTTATGCATAATAAGGGTGAAAAACGAACATACAGCTAGTCCAGGACAGTTCTATGAATCACGTTGTGCAACTATATTATTTGTCTCACTTTTAGTATGCATTTGACATGCCTCAGAATATGAAAAAATAAGTTATGGCTACTATGTTAGAACTGTTGGATTTTAATTGTTTTAATTTACTAGTGTTTATATATACCTAATCAAGATGAAACTATGCCCCACCCAAAAGGTCTGCCTTTACTAACACAGCACAGAAAATATTTTTTTTTAAATCTTATTCAGAAGATGTCACTCTCACAAATCCTATAAATACTAAACCCAACACAGAAATGAGTGGGAAAGGAATTTGTCATTATCATTAGCAACTGTTTAAAGATAAAAGATTATTGAACAAATATGAGAAAATAACACTAAGAAAGAAGAAACTGAACCCACCACAGAAGTCTGTTTTTCTTTTAAAATGTTGCAAACCAATGGCAAATGTCTCCAGATTAACATCCTAGGTCTTCAGGCACTAAGCAGCCTGATTTTCAAAACTGCAAAGCAGCACATCTACTTATGTGCCTAAACTCTGGCCTAAAGTCAGCAAATTCCAAGATGCCTAAAAGCCATGTTGGGTACCCAGCTGGTTTCACTCAGCCTGAGTGAGTGAGCAAACCCCACTACACAGATGGAAAGACACACTGATGTATGCACAATCGAGACAATTAGCTGCAGAAGAAGCTGCAGTTTGAACCACATTTGTAAACCAGACCACTAGACATTTCATCACCAGTAAAAGCTTTTAGAAAATGTTTGTGAACAATAGTACTAACACCTGGGCTTTGGAAGTTAGCCTCTTTGTCATGGTCACCCACTTTTTAAAGGGGATTGTTAAAGAGCTGTCAAAAGCAAGAATTATATCGCAAAGAGTAATTATATCAAAATTACAAGATTATTCCACATTGGTGGCTTGGAAAAGCATGCTGTATTTTCCTAAAATAGATCTTCTGCCAAGAAAGCAGAACTTGAGGTTCTTAAACTTCAGATAAAACTAGCGAGCATTTCAGCTGGTAACACGTGAGAGAATGGACGTCCTGCTGTTAATAATTTATCTTTTCATTCCTGGAAGCAATGCAAGAAAGCTCCCAGACCTGTTACCATCATCCACCCCATGGGGCAAAAAGAATCCTTCTCACCACCTCTGCTGTGATAGTGTAATGCCACACAGCTCCTCCTTTCAGTGGTTACCAAAAGTACCATATAAACCATATTGTTCTCAAGCCCTGACTATTGAGAGATCTTTTCCGCACTGTCTCCGCACAGTGGGATATTTGCTTGTTTCAAGACCCCAGTTTAGAGCCCAGATGTCCCCAGTGATCAATCCTGCAGTGTACAAAATGGAGTTGAATTTCCACAGCATGCCACAGTCAATGGCTCAGTGGTCTTAGTTTTGGGATGCTTCCTGGAAGGAAGCTCAGTGCTGATCTGCAGAACCAGGGCAGCCCAGCTGGGAGAGGAACCGGCTTGCCAAGAAGAACATCCTCACTCTCCCTGGAAGTCCACTTGTTGGACTGAGGCATCCCTGACGTCAGGGCAGACTTAGCTCATGCCCTTTCCAATCAGATGTTAAGCTCCAGAAATGCACCTAAATCATTTCAACCACTAATGGGCATTCAGTCCAGCGACTGGACTACAATTAGCCTGAACTAAATCTTCCCTGAAATGCACAGAAAATGAAGAATTAATATAGAATACCCCCCCACACTCATGCCTCAAAATCGATTTAGGCAAGCTATAGAGTGCAGTGGTCTCCCTTTCATACAGGCGTATCTGACTTCAGCATGGCTTACGACAAAGCTGAAATTATCTATAGGACATAGATGCATATAAGATATGTGCACACTATCAAGAAAAGGGACTCTTACAGTCCTATGGAAAATCTTAATTCAGTGCTAAAGAGGAACCAGGCACCTTTATTATGTCTATGTTTGACACAAATCTGAATACGACGACACTTTTTGAGACTTTTATGGAGAGGATTTTTTTTTTTTAAGTTCTAGATCCAACCTGTAGCAACTATAAGTGAACATTACTAAAATGTACTTATCAGAGTTAGTACATTTTAAAAACTCTTTCCAAAGGGCAGTGCTAAAGTACCATTGAGTTGAGCTGGGAGATCACATTTCTCAGCAACTAAGGACTAAAGTAGGAGGAAAAGAAACTTACGTTCAGTGTAGAAGTCCTCAAAGCTAAATGAAACTGTTTATTACACTCTTACAAACCATCAATAAAAAAATTGTTTTCATAAACTTGTACTGCCATGGGTACAGGACGGAGCTGTGAGGGTGAAAGCCTGCTGTGCTCCTTCCCCACAAATGACAAATTTGCACAGAAATAGGCATCGTTAGAATGTTCAAGATGATCACTAGAATTTGTGTCACAAACGACCTATTTCCATATCCCTGAGTTTTTCAGATAAAGTAGCATATTTCAAGCACAAAGGCATCACCCAAAGCCTGCCATTTCTCAGAAATAAGCCTCCACAACACTGCAGGAGCCTCAAAACCACGAAATACATTTATGTCAAGGTCACCACACGCAGGATTCCGTGGCGTGCAGATGAGACGGGCTGGGTTTGAAAGGGATGACTGTGCCCTGTGCCGAGCTGCTGCGCAGGCAAACAGGCCAGCACCAGCCAAGCCAGGAACCGCTCACAGGCCCCCGTTAGTCAGCGGGTAACATCGCTCACTGCAGGCCAGGCCAGGCCAGAGCCTCACTTCAGAGAGTCTTCAGAAAAAAACTGCCTCGTACTAAATGCGACATCAACTAGTTCGGCTGAAAATCA
>NW_009714936.1:0-1786 GCF_000703405.1 Apaloderma vittatum
ACAAAAGTCCCACCAGCCACCCTGCTCCAGCACAGGCATTCACTCTTCCACGGGCTACAGGTTCCGGCAGCGAGCTTTGACTCCTAATTATGAAATTACTGCCTGACTCCTTTGGTATTACATAAACTACATTGGGACATAGCCAGACAGTAGCAGTGAATCCAAAAGCAGTTAACCTTTTACTGAGGCATCTGGACTACCACTTTACTTAAGACATGTGAAACACCATTAAGATAAGTCTACTATAAAGCCTTAGAAAATACACAGAATCTGAAATAGTAAAACTTTATATTCTTCACTTAAAATAAAACTTTGATTTTTTTAACAAGTCATTTAAGTGTGCTTTGGACATTTATTGTGTGAGTAAATGAAATAAGAGGAAACATGGAACCTGTGTGGGTGCTGAAATTTAGATAAGTCTTTAAATGGGCAGCCACATTTCAGCTTCTTTGAAAATGAAGGAATATATGTAAGTCCCTGTGGAAGGGTTTAAGTATCTTGTCTTCAGATAAAAGAAATTCAGAAGCAGAAGCTTTGATGTCCTGTGCCACACTTCAGGCGCAGCCATCGATACGAACAGGAGCTTTAGTTTATGCGCTTCCTTTTTAAGTTTCCTTTCATCATGTGAGCAAGGGCTGTATGGGTGCTGTGATTTGCTTTTTCTGAAACTCTACCAGTATGTGCTTGCATTTAAAGGATTTCTGTTTATTCTCACAACAAGGAGGAAAATAACAGTTTCATATATATTTAAGGGGTATCTGGAGCAAGTAATTTGTGTCCTTTATACCTAATATTTTCTGTGTATTTTTATGTAAAGTTTTAGCTTTATTATAAAGTACCTGCTTCCTTTTCGCATAGCCATATGCATGTGTGTTCATGCAATGGAAAAAGCCTGTATCACCCAATATCAGTATGACACTATTTTCACCTCAGTATACTGTATCTCATTTATACATAAAATTCCTCTGGGTAATTTTTTCCTTGTTTATCTCTTCTGCACCTGGAGAAGTTACAATACATAAATTCTGTCAGTACTTAGTTTTCCAACAGAAAATCTCCAACTCCAAACTTAGGCAAGCTTTCTGTTATTTCAGATATCTAGGAGCTGTGCATTCTCCACTAAATCTAACCTAAAAAGTATTGTCTGTAGCTTCTTAAATTATACGTGGTTCAGAATAAAAGGAAGAATTGATAAAGAAAGTTCTCAGTTTCCACAGGCATAAAGAATTCCCAAAGGGAGAAGCAGCATACAAAGCAAGACAAGCAATAAAAGTAAAATAAAAATCCTAAAGATATTTGCAAACCTGACATCTACAGCTATTGGCTTAGAATGGTAGTAAGTAGTGTCAGGGACAAGTTCATTGCTTGCACATGGATCTTTAAAGACCATGTGTTAACTTACTGTGCTGCTGATAACTTATCACATCTTCTATCTCGACATCCAAGCTAATGTGAGTGGGAATATTTTCATGTGATTTTTCCCTCTGTTTTTTTTTTTCTTTTTTTTTTTTTATTCCCCTACAGCAATGCTCTTCTTCTGCTTCTGTATGGCTAAGAATACAAAGGGAAACTTGCTGTGAAAAAAGACAGATCGCTCCAGCTTCTTACCTTTCCATGATGTACTGTGGGGTATGGAGCTCTGGGCTTTGAGATAATGTATTTCAATTTGAAAGCAGTCTTTTCTTCCTTGTTTAGAATATGTGATAAACTGTATGTGTTTAGATTGATTCTTGAGGGGCTCAGAATGATTGATTCTTGAGGGGCCTTCCCCCCCCTCCCTCCCTCC
>NW_009714937.1:0-4982 GCF_000703405.1 Apaloderma vittatum
CGGCTCAGCCGCGCCAAGGCTGCCTTCTCTGTGCCTGGGGCTGTCGTCCTGGGGCGCTCCCGTCTGCTGCCCAGCCCAGCCTGGGCCTTGGCCAGTGGGGGGCCCCTTGGCATCCGCGGGCTCCATATTGACATATTCTGTTATATCTTCGAATGTATTTGCATCCTTGTATATATCTGTACATAGCTCAACATCTTCACTGTTACTCTAAGTGTTATTTTCTTTTTCATTACACTGGTTCAAGTTTTTTTCCACCTCAAAGCCTCTCTCCCTGGTTCCCCTGTTACCCTCCCCTGAGAGGCTGGAATGGTGGGGGGATCACAGAGAGAGTTTAGTGGCCAGCCCAGCCTTAAATTTTGATACCACTACAAGGCATGACATAATGTTTGAGCTGTCCATTGGCAAAAGCTGGGCAGTATTGCTACCAGGTGTTCTTAAATGAGGAGAAATGGGTAAATGGGTAAAGCTGGCATAGTCATGGGTGGTAGAAATGAAGGTTGTGATGGTGGCATTAACACAACAGTTGGGAACTTCAGCTGAGTGGTCTCTTTTTCCCCTCTGTCAGGCTCTTGACCATGGTGGTACTTCTTGTTTTCATGTGTTTTTTGTTGAAGAAATGGGGAATGGATGAAAATGCAAGGAAGAGATATAAAAGTCGTGTCAGTTTTTATAATGGGCAAAACAAAAAAGCAGAGTGTGTGCAGTGCTGCTGGGGGGATCCTTGCAGTCATAGCATTGGAAAGTATCAAAATAAATAGTGCAGCTTTAAAGCTATGAGCCCTTTTTCTTCCTGAGTTCCAGTAGTAAAATCTTGCAAGCTGTTGCTGTACCAATTTTTAAGCTGGTTTCTGTAAGCTTTCAGCTGCATCTGTTAATAGACATTTCGAGATAGTTCAGACTACAAACCCATTCACGTTTTCAGAGTGTGTAAAAGCCTCATTTCCTAATGACTGCTAAGTTTTTGACTTCTCTTTTGACTGTACTATCATTCCAAAAGAATTGGTTAGGGTTTTTTTTTTAAGGAGCTCTGTAGCTATGCCTGGTGTTTATTCTAAAAAAGAAAAAGGAGTGGGGGGAGGAGCAGACTGGTTTTGGGTGGGGGTTTTTTGTTTTGTTTTTTTTCTTTGACAATTTGAAACTGAAAAGGCAACTAAACTTTTATAGCTTCACAAGAAATAAAAATACTGTGTGTACAGGGTGAGTTCAGCAGCCTTACATACAAGTGAATGCTCTCTGAGTCTACAAATCTGATAACTATGTCCACATCCTTCCAGCAGCAGCGTTGCAGGCTTTTTCAAAGATCCTGAAGGCTGGAAAGCGGAAATGCAGAGCTTTGGAGGGCAATCTGGTAGTTCTCCAGGAGTGGTTAGTGTAGCATGTTGCACATTCAGGCACAAATGCCTGTTTAGAGATACATAGGAGAGAATAACATGGTCAGTGGACCTGCAAGATTGTAAACTACTTTGCTTTGTATTCTTTTGAAAAATTAGATGTGAGACCATTAGTGTAACCCCTGTTGATCTTCTGTATTGAACAGGTCACAGATTTTGCAGAATCTAATCTTGGTTAGGCAAATGGAAGATTGGATACTTTTTCCTGAAAATGCCAAGTGATGGCAAATCTGCAGCCACCCTTGGTAAATGAGAATTTGGGTTTATTATTGTATTGTGTGTTTTAGAATAGCCCTTCACTGTTCAGTTCCTGGGTTTTAGTCTTTTCAGACCCTTGTAACTTTACTAGCTTGAAGAGTCCTTTTTAAATTATTTTTAGGTTTTTTTACTCCTCTCTTCCTGTAAGTAATTAGACTGCAAACAAATCTCCCAGCAGCTTTCTCTCTCATCAGCTAAAGTGATCTTCCTGTGTTCTTACTGTCTGGCATATTAGCTAATCCTGTAATTATTTCTGTCGTTCCTTTCTGAACTTTCTCCAATTTACCCCCTCTTGCTGTTCTGTTCTGCAGGGACCTAGCTTAGAAACACAGATGGTGGAAGATGAAACTGAGACAACGAGTGAAGAATTGCCGCCTCATCTGCGGGAAGAGCCTCCTGAAGGTACTGTACTAGCAGTCGATATAAACTCTTTGCATTAAATCAAGGAAAATGTTCCGGCCAAGGAAGTCTTACTTATTTATCTTTTTCATCTGACTTGACTATGTCTGTCTATTTTCCGAGAAGGGTAAAGCTTTGTCAGTGCTGACAGCTGAGCCAGCCTCTCCCAGCCGGAGGTCTGAGCCTCCTTTTATATTCAAAGAAAGCCGCACCTATTGAGGTGCAGCCATTGTTCTGCATTCTCTTCAACAATGTGGTTTCTGATTAAAATTGTCCTGCTTGATCATCATGTCTGTAGGCTTAGGAGTAAAATGACTTCTCTGCTGTCTTGTTTGTGATGTTTTGAGCCTTCATTAGGGAAGACTTCTTAAGTAGTCATCTGTTCTCTCCTTATCTCTCTCTGCAGCATCCTGCTATTGAAATTGTCCCCAGCAGAGACTTGTCAAAGTTAGGTATTCTAGTGATTTTGTTTCTTTCCGCTGTCTCTCCTGGAAGCCAGTTTAGCCATCTGAGGAGGAGGCAGTGAGACGCTGTCAGTCAGTAGGAGGCTAAAAAATGCCAATTTTAATTAAAAACCTTGTTTGCAATGGCATGCCCTGGATGTATACGGGGAATGGATTTTTCCCACTGTGTAAATGCTGCAGACATTGAATATATGCAACAAAGTTGGTGTTGCTTTCTTTTGAATAGGAGCTGCTAACATTACCACGTGATGATATGTTGAGCTTTGTCTCTTGTTCAGTGACTTTTAAAACAGTTTCTCATAATCATTGTGGATGGCTTAAACAACCCAGGGAGTGCCGAGATTCTTATTACCAGCTTACTGTTAAAATACCGTGATGTGTCTCTGGGAAAGATAAATGTGTTTTCTTTTTTTCCTTTAAGATGATGAGATGCTGATACAGCATTTATTCTGACAGCCATTCTTGAAGGCAATATGAACCGAGTAGATGGTTTCAGGAATTTGCTGCTCCATCCCTTCTTGTTGAGCATTCTGCTATAGTTTTCTCATTAAGTTGTAATTTCTTGTTCTGCCATTTCATATACTCTGTGTTGGCAATTACAGTATATAGAGGTAAGTGAAATGCAGGTTTCTTTTTGCACTCCTGTAAAGCCAGAAGGAAGTAAATGTAGAAGATGTTTTGGTTCCCATGTATATATACGCAGAGGATACAATATTTACATTTTTCTCTCCCTTCCATCCCCCCTTTCTTTGTAAGTAATGCTAAGTCGGCATGTAATGATAGTGCATTGCTGATGTAAGAATTCTGGTCACTAGCCTGAGCTGATGATTACATGAGCTTAGAGCTCATGTGCTGAAATGTAAAACTTAGGAGACCATCTTGTCTCATGAGTTCATCAGGAATTGTCTCAGATTTTGGACTATGGGTTTGAATTGTATAATCAGAGGGTTAGGTTTTGTTTTTTTTTTTTTTAATACGGGTAAGTGCTTTTGCAAACGAAGTTTTCGTACTTGTAAGTATTTGCTTCTGCCTACAACCCTGCTGGTTTGAATGATGATGAAAAATGTTGGTATTAATATTCCAGTTCTGTGACTTGTTGGGTGGTCTGTGATAAGCATGTGCTTTGGATGTGCTCACTTTGCTGGAGTGAGGAAAAAGAACTGTAGCAGTTGAGCTGACTTGGTTAAGCAAGGGTGCAGTAGATACTTTTGAGTTCTTTTGAAGTCACCTCAGTATGAACTTGTTAAATTTACAGTGTTAAGAATTGCAAAACAGAAGGTATATTGAGAGCACGAGCAAAACCAGAGACTGCTTGGGAGGTGGAAAAATTGGTTCTGGAAGAGAGCCTTCAGGATTATCCTGAACTTATAGCTGGCTGTGTGTATTAGTGGAGCCGAGTTCTACCCACATAGACAACCAGAATTACTACAGAGATCATGTAGTTACAGCAGTGATTACAAATGCCCCTTGAAAGAAACAGATCTCTTAAGTTCTTTTGCTATTAAATGCCATTCAGTACTATCTTCTTGTTGTTCTACTGATTTCTGATTTCTTCTGATAGCACTTCCGTAATGAAATCAAATGCTTTGTAATAAATAAACCTTGCTGGCCTGGCTGTTGCACTCTGTTTCCTAGGATCTATGAATTGGAGACTGCTTGTCTTCTGGTAACGAGCACCGTGAGGGATGAAAAGCTCCCCAGAGTCTGTGACTTCCTTGCACAATCCATTATTTCACCAGGTTGCATCATAGTGACTTCATTTTCTAGCTCGCGCCGTGTATTTACTCCCTACCTGGAAGCAGGGGAATGGGAACCGCCGTGCTACATAAATATTGCAGTGAAATAAAGGGTTTCCCTTCAGGGATTGTCATGTGTCTGAACAGTGTTGCAGTATGGCCTTTACAAATAAAAGGACGATTTTACAAACTATAAGGTCTCTGGTTCGTTCGCTCATCAGAGACTTGTGCTAGGCCTGACCTTTGCCTTCGCTCATGGTGGTGGGTTGGAGCGGGTTGCCCGGGGCAGTGGTGGAGCTGCCATCCCTGGAGGGGTTTCAGAGTCAGGCCAAGGGCCGCGGGATGTGGTGCCGTCAAGGACGTGTCGGTGTGAGGTTCGTGGTTGGGCTCGACGGTTGTAAAGGTCCTTTCCAATCTGGGTGACTCTGTGGTACCTGAACTGAAGAGGGGTCTGTGTGGTAACAGGCGGTGACGGAACAGCAGGCGTTGGTTTCGGGTGCGGTGTGGCAGCCTGTCGGGGTCTGAGCCAAGTTCCGCGTTTAAGGAGGAGATGAACCGGGAAATCCCGGAGAAGTAACCCGGGCAGAGGCTGCTCTCTGTGTAACCTGAACCCGCTTGCTTTGTCTGCTGCCCGAGGCAGCTGTGCCACATTTCCAGAAGCCGACAGCGGGAGTAACAAGTGCAGCAGACAGAAGGTCCCGTGAGGGGTGGCAGGTCCCAAAAAGCGCGCTCGG
>NW_009714938.1:0-770 GCF_000703405.1 Apaloderma vittatum
TTGCTCAGCCTGGCGTCATCCCAGCCATTTGGAAAATTAACAATAATTAATTAATAACAACAGTTAAAAGAGAAAGGAGGTGAGGGAGAAGCTCGCCTTAAAGCACTAGCCCAGGGTCTTCTCAAGCCGATTTTATTTCTCAAACCTGCTTCCACGTGGAGCGTGAGGGGCCCTTTTCTCCCTTTAATTTTCTCACCCCCGCCCGCCGCCCGGGGCTGCCCCAGAGGCCTGGCTTTGATTTTGCTGCCTTTGTTCCAGCAGCAGCAGCGCAGGACAGGGCAGCACCGCTCTGCGGGAACAACTTTCGCCCCAGCCTTGCTGGTTTTTTTTTTATTGACCTGTCTTTTCCCCAGGACATAGGCTTGAACCGCATCCAGTTCCCCGTTGCAACCTGCAAGATGCGGCTGCGATATGGGGGAGCAACGTGGCAATCATCCAAAAAGGGGGTGCTGGGCTGGCGTGGATGGCACCAAATGTGGCTCCAGGGGTGCCAGAGGGCACCGTGCGATCGGTGCATCCCTGAGCCACCAGCTCTTAGAGAAATATAATTAAAGAAAGCCCCGTGTGTGTACACAGACCTTAAAAAGGTGTTGAGATGTCCACTGGGTCTGTCAGCAAACGGGGCTGAGCTGGGACTGAGCAAATCCGGCACGTTGTGGCAGTGACACAAGGGTGGTGGGGGGGGACAAATGGGGACACATGGAGACCCTTGTGGCTGCCCTAACCCAGGCTCCCAAATCTCTGGGCGTTGCCAAAGCAGGTTCACGTTC
>NW_009714939.1:0-3186 GCF_000703405.1 Apaloderma vittatum
AGAACAGGAGCAGGATACAGATGTTTAATGCAGAAGCCTCGATTTTACACAGGTGTTTTCTCAACTCTAAGGGTGTTACCCTTCTTATTTAGGTCACTCCATGGCAAAATGTAGATTTGCTGAGGAGGCAACAGAATGGAAGTTGAGCACAGTTGTGAAAAGATTAATACTTCAATATCTTACGTGATTCAGCTTTTAAATGTGTGATGGAGAAACACAGTCTGGAGCACACAGTTTTTAAACTTATCTCTTTTAGAAATGGATTTTCACACAACCACCTCTTGCATCCCATTAGAATTACTCTGCTTATGTTTTTGTACTAGATAATAACCTAAAGCTTGTAAAGCAGAAGTCCTTGGGGAAATTGCACCCAGGAGGAGCGAGGGGCAAAAGAATGAGGGGTAAAGCAGGGGTTGTCCTGGCATGGACTGGGACCTGCATGCTGCAGTGGGGCAGCAGCCTGGTGCAGAGCAGCATTTTTGGGGTGAGTCCAGGCATGGCCGTGCTGCCCAGAGGGGGGACTGCAGAGCTGCCTCCTCCCACGGTTGAGTGCTGGGCTGACCCTTCACCTTTCTCCCAATGGGTCACAAGGTGATGGTTTGGGCTGGTTTGGGTGAGTAGCCGAAGGATGATGAGGGCAATATTTTGCAGAAAAACTGTAGTAGATGATGGGGTTTGATCTCATCCAAGCTGAAACAAGCTAAAAGAACCTCCACGACTCCACCCAACTCCATCTAGCACAATGCAGCAGCTGTGGGTTTATGCCTGCTGCTAGTTTCACAGCACTGTGAGAGCATGGAGAGACCAAAGGGGGAAAAGCTCTTTGAGCTTCTTGAAGCACAGGGGCTGCCATGGGTGTGCAGACCTGTGGCATCACTCCCCCATTAGCGAAATCCCCACCAAATGCAAACCCTCCCCGTCACTTCAGCTAACACTCTCTGCCTGAGAAAGGGCTAATCTTTACATGCCTTGGCCTTTCCCAACACATTCTGGTTCACAAGTTCAGTGGCTTCAAGGTTCCATCTGATCATTAACCCTGAAAGACTGGAGGTTACTGAAGAGTTTAAGCTGCATGTTTGAGACGGCTGAGAGGCACAAATCTGCATCCAAATCCCGAGACAATCTTCCCAAGTTCAAGAGGCAAAGGGAGGGCTTTGGTTCAGCTGTGCGAGGCCTGAGCATTGCTTAGGTTTCTGCCTTTGTTTATTTTTAAAGCTGCTTTCATGCAACTGCTATTTCAAAAGCGGCCGTGGCTTGTGAGTGCTTCTGGCCGTGTGGTCAGCAAAGAGCGTGGCTGGGCTTACAGTTCACGTGGACTTCAGCCAGAGAGATGAGAGAGTCCAAGTAAAAGGCCTGGAAGTCACATTTCGTTTATGCCGAAGGCATTATGAGGAGATGACTCTTGCATGTTTTCTTTGTCACCTTCATTCTTCATAGGATGGGTACAGAAGAAGGTGTTGCTTGTGACCACTTTATACACAAAGACAATAGCAGAAGACAGAAGCTCTGTCTATCATGGGTAGTTTTCTTTTCAGTTTATTTCCATGAGATGGCTTTCATACAGAACCACAGGGAAACTTTGGTTGGAAAATGCCTCCTGAGGCCATCTGGCCTCCCTCCATTGGGCTGCTCAGTGGCAACAAGCCCCTGGAGCCTTCACAGTTTGAACCATGGCACTGCAATAGCGATTTCGGAAGGATCTGAACAAGCACTGAGGAGCAAAGACATTGGTATTCTCCTTGATGGGATTTAATCTTAATGCAGCTCATTAGTTTTCAGGGTGGAAGTCCTGAACCTGATGGTGCCAAAGGATTAATGTAAATCTAAATTCCTTAGGTACAGTCTCAAAGAATGGGAGGTGAAGGTCACATGGTGAACGAGGCCCATGAATACAACCTGCTCTGTAACATCAGAGCCTGCTGTGGGCAGAGGTCTGGACCCAGATGCCCCAGAGCAAAGCTGGTGAAGGGCCAGACCCTTGGAGCTCTGCTGGTGCTGGTGCTCCTGGGGGTCAGGCAGGGTGGGGCCCTCATGTCATTTCATCTTATTGTCCAGGAGAAACTACCAAAGCAGACAGTCACCCAGGAGCTGAGGTTGTTGCTGTTTTCATTTTTTTAATTGTTTATATTGCTGCTACTCAGCAAACTGGGCTGAGCAGGGGAGACTGGAGTCCTGCAGCACCGGTGCTCTTTTAGGAGCAGGCTGAGACTGCATCTTTATGGTGGAAAAGAAAGCTGAGCTGGCTAAGGGCAAGCAGCGCTGTTTGGTGAGCAAGAGACCATCTCGTCTGCAGATCAAGGTGCCATCCCCTGGCAACCTTTGCTCCTGAGCTGGGGGTGGCAGGACGAGCCCAGATGGCAGCAGGCTGCCAGCCAGCCCACGGAGCACAAGAGCGTGGCAACCAGCCTCTTGCCACACCTGATACAAAGCATGAGGGTGTAGCTCTGTTTCATCTTCTGTCTTTCATCTCCTAAAATTGTCCCATGTTGCCTGGGACATTTTTTCAGCATGCCAGCTGGCATGTTTTCAGCACTGAAAACTAGATGTGGCCACATTTCCAGTGGTTGCTGGTGGTGCTTTGTGCTGTTACTTTAACAGAAATATGCCTGCCATGCCTTTTGCAAAACCAGATAGGATTTACTCCCTTAACAAGGATTTTCAGCTGCACTCCCCTCTGCAGAGATGTCTGTCTAAGAAATATTGCTATCAGCTTTCCATAAGGATGAATTCAGTAGCACCCTCCATAGCAACACAGTCTTCTCCCAGCCACTTGCTACCTGGCCACTGAGCAGCTGCTTGGTTTGTGCCTGCAAAAGTACTCACCTGAATATTTTTGCCTGTAAAATGTCTTCTTTTTTTCCCATCTGCAGTTCTAGACATTAAAACCAGATTTCAGTCACTAGCTCTGTGCTTCCTAGCTGACTGCAAGTAATGCAAAGGCACTTAATACAAGTATATACCTTTTATGCATACACATATATCTATTTATAGACGTACACGTAGATATATACACATATGCATATACATATATAAGATGTCTATATACATCTATTTGCATGTTATACATATATAATGTTTATATATACGTATATATGTATAGGGGTGTGTATATAAAGTTATACTACAGATAATGCTATAGATAATGTTTTATCTCTATGTATTTTTTATATATATATATATATAAAA
>NW_009714940.1:0-371 GCF_000703405.1 Apaloderma vittatum
AGACCTTCCCGGTTTTAGTGCCAGGAGCTGGTGGGGGATCTGGGGGTGCAAATCCAGCCTCCTCAGCAAGGAGCTGGCAGGGACGGGATCCTCGGGGCAAATCCCCCAAACAAATCCTGACCCACTCCAGGCACCGAGCTGGCCTTAGGGTCCTGTGTTTGTATTTTAATGCCCCAAAACATCACCGGAGGCTGGGCGGTGGCTCCTGTGGGCTTCGGGGACGGTGACACAACGGCTCAGCCCAGCTGGGGACAGGGGCTTCGGGGGGATGTTGCTCCCCATGCTCCGGGCTGAGAACGGCCAACGCTCATCACTGCAGTGGGTGGGCAGGGGGTCAGGACCTCGCCAGGCTCCTCCGGTACCCGTGAAAC
>NW_009714940.1:674-1401 GCF_000703405.1 Apaloderma vittatum
TGGGGGCAGCGACCGCTGGGTCAAGGGGGGGACAACCAGGTGTCCCCCCACCCCATGGGTGCAGCCAGAGCGTGGGACAAAGGGCAAAGAATGTGCCGGGCTGTGGGTGGTGGCAGTCAGAGGTGGGTGAGACCCCCCTGGGTCACCCTAAAAGTCCCCGAGGGGTGACAGGAGGGTCCTGGGTGCCCCCTCCCTGTCTCTCCCTTTTCACAAAATAAACCAGGAACCACCTGAGGAAGCAAATCCTCCTCCCTGTTAACCCTTCGCCCCGAAGCCGCCGGGCGATGCCGGAAGAAATTTTAACTCACCTTGGACAACCCCGGATCCCGGAGGGATTTCATTTCCTGGGAAAAGCCGCCGCGGGATGAAGGGGACGGAGCGAAGGGGCCCCGTGAGCGGTGAACGCCCCAGAGCCTTCGACCTCCATCCTAGGCGTCCCGGCAACAAAAAAAAAGCACCGCTGGGACCAACGAGAGGCAAAACAGAGGGAAAAAGAAGAAAACCTGCACCCTCAGCAAAAAATAAGTAAAAGGACGTTCGTCACGCAGCGTCCCCGGAGCGTCGCCTTCCCCTGAGCCCAGGGAGGTGTCTGGGGTGAGGAGGTGGCACCGGGGACCTTTGGGCACCTCTGGGTGCCAGGAGGTGACGCCTGCTCGGAGCTCAGAGCTGGCACAGCCCGCTCCTGCCCTGCCCTGCAGGGAGGGACCCGCGGCCAGTCGCTGGCTCC
>NW_009714940.1:1726-1967 GCF_000703405.1 Apaloderma vittatum
CGTCACCCCAAAGCTCCGGCGCCCCGCGGGAAGAGCTTCTGCAGCACCCGCCGGGGTCCGGCCACGGAGCAAAGCGGCCGCGGGGGCGAGGAATCCCTCCCTGCAGGCGCCCTTCTGCTGACAAAGGCGCTGCTGTCCCCGTCGCCAACGCGAAATTCTCGCCGCCGAGCTCCCTGCCCCAACCTCGGGCGGTCACGGAACCGTCGCTCGGGTTGGAAAAGATCACGGAGCCCAACCGTCG
>NW_009714940.1:1998-2231 GCF_000703405.1 Apaloderma vittatum
CCGGACGGCGTCCCCAGCGCCTTGTCCGGAGAAAAATCCCAAACCCACACCCACCGGGTGGCCGCAGCCCCGAGGGACCAGTTTCATTTGTCTTATCCGGCTCAGGGGACGTTTCCCCACCAAAACAAACCATAAGATGTTTTTTGAACGTAAAACAAAGAAAAAGCCCCCAGAGGCCAATATCGGGGCAGTTGGCTTTTTTTTTTTTCAACAGCAAAACATATCTTTTATTT
>NW_009714940.1:2290-2531 GCF_000703405.1 Apaloderma vittatum
AGAGGTATCATGATTTCGCTCCGGGGAAAAATAAAATAACGACTTTTTTCCCCCGCTCGGAAGCCCCCAGGTGCCTGCAAACCCGATTCCCGGTTCCTTCGGCTACACCACCGGGTACGAGGCGTAGCTGGCGATGCCGCAGTGGTTCGCGTGGTTCCTCGACATGCGGATGTAGCCCTCGTCGCCGAAGCGCACGCCCCAACTTTTCGGGATGAGAAACGAAATGAGTAGACAGGAGAAA
>NW_009714941.1:0-369 GCF_000703405.1 Apaloderma vittatum
GGCTGCCCTGGGCTCGGCTCCCGCTGCAGCCCGCGGTCCCCGAAGTGCTCTTTGGTTATTAGCCCTAATAATTGTGTTATCGCTTCGACTGAAGTGTTGCAGATGCCAAAGCTAATTTTGCTCTTCATGCCTTCCTTCATCAGTAATGGGATTTTGATAACATCACGCATCCAAAAGTATTGGATAAACTCGGCGTAATTCCCCATTTATTAATTAAACTGTAAATTAGGCAGCATTTGGCTGGAATCTGAGGTGCCCCGTAAGGTTGTAACCCTACAGCCGGGGATGGTGCTGGCCTGTCTCTGACAGCCCTGGACTGGGGGACCCCAGCGTCCCCCTACCCAGGGCTGCCACCTCCTTGTGGGGCCA
>NW_009714941.1:392-606 GCF_000703405.1 Apaloderma vittatum
GCTGGATGTCGAGGGATGCTTCATCTGCTCGGTGCCCGGAGGAGGACTCACAGTGCCCCTGGATGCGGTGCCGGTGACACAGCGAGGCTGGGGGCTGGCAGAGCTCCCCGTCACCCCAGAGTGGCTGCAGCCCCCATGCTGGCACTTTGGGAGGGAGGAACCAGCTCTGGCAGTGCCTGTGGCACCGCCGGGCTGTGCCAAATCGCTGTCACCC
>NW_009714941.1:678-1034 GCF_000703405.1 Apaloderma vittatum
CCACCTGCCTGGAAGGGGCTCCTGGTGCCAGCGGAGCATCATCATTCGCGTCGCGTGTCTTGAGGCAAGCTGATGTGTTTTCTTTCCTCTGGAGTGGTTTTGGCTCCCCGGCTGTTCCCAGCAGCTGTGGGGTCTGGGCTAGAGCATCCCTGGGGTTCAGGGGGAAGCCGGGAGCGAAGCGGCTGCTGGGGGCAGATGTGGTGCTGTGCTCGGCCACCTCCAGCTCCTGAGCTGGAGGTTGCCCAGGGGGGTCGTCCCACTGCAAGGGGGCCCAGGAAGCTGCTCCAGGGCTGTCCTGGAGCCGTGGGGATGGGTGAGTGCCTGCGCAGATGCCCAAGACAGGCCGGGCTGGCTTG
>NW_009714942.1:0-848 GCF_000703405.1 Apaloderma vittatum
AAAGCGTGAGTCAGAAAGGGATGCGGAGGATACAGCTAAATTTGTCCCTTGGGCTGAGGAGCGCGGTGCCAGCCGGTCCCAGGGATGGCTGCTCAGGGGGACAAGATGTTCTTCACAGGGCTTTTGTTATTTAAACCTCGTTAGCAGGACTTTTGGTGTGTGAAGCACAGAGAGGATGCGTTCACCAACGATGCTGGTACCAAGTGTACTGGCACTGGGCAGGGGGGCTGCCAAATTCAGGAGCTCTCCAGGAGCCCATCCCCATGCTGTCTGGGTAACCCTTAAAGAAAACAGGGTGTTTACTCCCATTTCCCCTCCTTTCAGCTTAATTTTATTTTGGATTTTGTTTTTATTATTTTTATTTTGCTGCATATCTTGACTCCTCTCCGCCCACCTTTGCTGGGGAGGAGAGGCCGGGAAACACGACTTGTTGGCTCGGGGCTGGACGTGGGAGCCTGTTCCCCCTCCCCAGGCGCCGTTTTTCCCTGTTTTCCCTATTTTATGTGGTTTGACCAGGCAGGTTTGTGTCTGTTCTCATTGTTTGTCTCGCCCAGCGATGCGGGGTGACCTCAGGACACGTTGGTGACGAGCATCCGCAGTCCCCAGGGCTCTTGGCTGTCTTTTGATACGTGCATGGGTGGACGAAGGACCGTACCTAGGGGAGGGGGCGGGCGAGAAAAATGGGGGGCAGATAGGCTGGTCCAGGTCGAGGGGGGGTTTGGATGTCGAAAGCATGCACTTTAGTGGTAGATAAGGATTTTTATACTGGTTGCAGTGGGGCAGGACGCGTGGTATCGCAGGGGCTGGGATGAAGAGTTTGCCCAGGTTTTTGCTTTACCATCCAAATG
>NW_009714943.1:0-294 GCF_000703405.1 Apaloderma vittatum
GCGGGGCCATCACCCATTTCCGCCAGCCCACATCGCTGAAGCTGACGTAAAGCCGCCGAGGCTTGCAGAGATCGCTCGACGTGACGGGAGCGGGGCGAGCGCTTCTCCTCCTCCTGGAAGCCTTGCACTGCTGCTGGCTGAGGGTCACCACCAGCAGGGAGGTGTCCAGGAAGGAGTCGATGCTGGCACAGAGGCTCTGCGGCCCCTCGCTCGCCAGGGTCGATGTGCCGGCGCCACGGCTTACCGAGATCTCCAGGATCAAGCCCAGGTTCCTGCTGTACGTTCTACAGTCCT
>NW_009714943.1:320-627 GCF_000703405.1 Apaloderma vittatum
AGCTGCGCGAAGGCCTGCTCCACCAGCAGCTTCCGGCTCTGCTCGTGGGAGGACATGCCCCGGAGAGGCAGCTGGGAGGTCTGGTAGAGCCTCAGCTCAAAAATCTGCCCCTGGCTGGAGGCGTGGTAGGAGTTGTGGCTGAATTTGATCTCTAGCTGAGCCATCGTCAAGCGCTCGCCCTCCTCCAGCACGGAGAGGTTAAAGTACAGACGCTTCTGCAGACACAGCAACCTCTGGGGCTGCCCGTTATGAATGAAGTGGCCTGACAAAGAAAGAGAAATAGAGGTGGGGGGGGGTGAACCCTGTT
>NW_009714943.1:680-2192 GCF_000703405.1 Apaloderma vittatum
GGCCCGCCTCCAGTTGCTGCTTAAGATGACGAGGCTGCAGGGAGGGCTCTCAGCCCGACGGCACAGGCTTGCTTCAGGAAGGTCTGGGGGTGCAAACACTAACCCGGGCTCCAGCCATTCCTGCAGCTCCTCTAGATGCCACTTAACATCCCGGCACATTAATTTTTCCAGCTGTAAATACCTCACCCCAGGATGGGGATGGAGGGGAAAGGAGGGCAAATAGCGGCAGACTTTAGGAACTGACGAGCTGCCTGGTTTAGCCAGCCCTAGGTTTCCATCAGAAACCTGGAACCACAAGAGAAATGAGCTCCGTGGTGTCTCAAGACCTAGAGGACACCGATCAAACAACCGAGAACGGCTCAGAGAGACCACAGGCTGGAGCAGCCAGATGTGCCGCATGGTCAGCCAGAGGATGAGGACAGCACAGCTGCTGCCTTGTCTACTGACTCGTTTCTCTAATGTAAATAATTATTTGCCACATCCAGAGGGACCAGAGTTACACAGCAGTGGTTTCTTCCAGAGACCAACTCTAGTGGCACTGCCTTGTCCCCCCCCCAGCCTCTCCTACACCCAAGAGACAGACAAAGAAGGGCTGGAGCAAGGTCTCCCAGCCCAGAGCTCAGAGAGGCTTCCAACAGGCAGGACCCGACCCACGGCGTTTCTGTACCTTGGTCAGCGAAGACGCGGATGATGTTCCCAGGGACATTAAATTCCTCCACCCTACAGGCATCGGCCAGGTCTGTGTTTGCAGAGGGCATCATCTCTCTCTTCTGGAAGATCCTCCAGAGCACGGAAGGTACAGGAACGGGGGTTTTCGGGCTGGGCTTGGTGCTCAAACCCAAGGATTTTAACAGCAGACTTTCCTGCAAACTTAACTCCATGCCCAGAACCAGGCTAAGCAGAGCCCAGGCGAGGCTGGCTCTGAAGCCGGGGAGAAGCCGCATTGCTCTGCTCTCCTTCCCGCAGACAAAGAGCAGCCGGGGCTGGGGACCTCAAGACAGGGGCCAGGGGGGTGTTGATTGCCCGATTGCAGCCTTTTGATCCGGTTAGTGCTCAATTAGCACAGAGGGATTTCCAGGATTGGGCAGAGGGTGTGAACGGTCCCTCCAGGCTGCCCCAGACCTGTTAACCCTTTGAGGCTTTGCAGCAGGAGGGCAGCTGCCCTGCCCCCTCGGAGCTCCTATGATCGACACCTCCACGCCACCAAGGTCCAACCACAAAGTCCTCGGTGGCCAGGAAGAGGCTGCTCTTCCCCACACAGAGCTGCCAGCGAGCCGAGCGCTGCTCCCGTCCACCACTGACATCCCAGCCAGACCCAGGGGGGAAACACAGATCTGGGCTCTTCTTGCTCCCTCCTCCCGAATCAGCTCTTTTTTCTTTTTTATCTATCTATCTTTTCAATCACAGCATTCAACACCTCTCTCTCAAGGCCATCAACTTCCAGCACACCAAATCATCAACTATTCAGCTCCTGCCATCCCACTCCAAGACACGCCAGCACGAAAAACCGTC
>NW_009714943.1:2335-7437 GCF_000703405.1 Apaloderma vittatum
TGCCACAGCTCGGGGTGGTTTCCACCAGACCAAGTCACATTTTGTTTCTGTTTACCGAGGAACTTTCCCCGTGGCTCACAGGATGAGACTGGAGTTGAATCAATACGATAGACCAAACAAGAAAAACAAACAAAACACCACCACACAACAATTAACCACCCTTTGAACTAACGGCCTGACCCCCTCGAGGGTCCCAGGGAGGACACGGAGCTGCAGGTCCTGGTCCTACAGAGCAGAGCCCTGGGACAGGCTGGGTTATGGGGGAGGGTATAAAATCCACAGGATTTCCCAGGAGACACACAGCCCCAGCCCGGGGACCCTGTGAGGGTCAGGGCCAGCGCTGCCTGGAGAACCAACACGGGGAGCAGACGCTCTTTGTTCTTCACTTGAGCAAGGAGCTGTCGCTGGGTGAGAGCCTAGAGATCCCTCAGCAAGGGACCCTGCAGGACTGGGACTGGCTTTTTAAGCAACTCTGAGACTGACATTGGCTTTTGAAGCAAATTAAATCTCCTGGCCCTCATCGGGCAGCGCAGGAGGCTGGAGTAACGCCCCAGGGTTGGGTTTCCAGGCAGACCTGCCCATGGGAACTGTGCCCTGCCTCCAGGTAGTTGAGGGCAGCTCTGTGTTAGTGACCCCTCCGGAGGGGGAAGGCTCAGAGGTGCAACTGCATCGCCTCTCCAGTCCCTGCTTGGCAGCTAGAGAAGAGCTGGCTTTGGGCTCCCCTTGTCTGGGACTGCGATGCCAATGGAGGAGAGGACGCTTCTCTCCCCGGTTTGATGCTGGATCAGAGGAACCTTCAAGGGCTGCTGAGGAAGGGTCAACGGGAGGGTCCAACAATACAGACAGGAGAAATCACCGAGCGATTGAGAATAGTCAAGGCATGGAGGGACAGAGGAAATACCAGGGGACCTAAAGCCAGCTCCAAATCCTACCTGGACCAGCAAAGCCACCAGCCTCTCAACTGAACCAGCACGGACTGGCTACAGAAAGCACATCAGCATCAGGTGAAGCCTGGTCACAGCCCCAGGAGGGGCCTGATCCTGCCAGGGGCATCTCTTCCCCAGCTCCGGGCAGGGGATGAAGGGGTATCAGGGATGGAGTTCTCCTTGTGCCTTTCTTCTGCTGGGTTCGAACGCAGGGTCCTGGGTCAGTCCCCAGATCCAGCCAGGCTGCCCAGGCTGCAGCAGCTTCCCTTATAACCGCTTGTCTTTTACAAGTCCATTCTTCAGGTGCATCCTGTGAAAGAGAACGCAGCAGACAGTGAGCCCCAGGCTCCGCACCAACACTCCCTCCCTTGTTTTCACAAATCACTCCCGAGGTCAGACCTGTCTCCACAGGCTCAGGGGATTCACGGAACGGAAAAATGGATGGACACGCCAAGATGCCCAGGCACAGAGAGACAAAATCCTTCCTGAGCCTGCAGCAGCTTTACACTCCGTGTCAAGGCATCCTGCCCTTCCACCTTCCAGCCTGGTGAAGAACCCTTTGAGTGTCTCCAGGGCCCTGGGAGGTCTGCCAGCACCCTGTCCCCTCATCCACAGACACTGTAGATGTGTGTGACGCCCTCGACCACGTACCCTTCTTTCAGAGCATTGGGCAGCTGAAGTCCAGCCTCTTTCTTCTTGGCCGTTGTGGTTTTCTTGCTGTCCTCCACGTCGTACTCGCGCACATCATTCACCTCTTGCATCTGCCCCATCAGCACCTTGGCCACGAACAGGACAATGTACTGTGGGGGGAGAGGCACCATCAGCCACCAACTCCAAGGCTTCAAGCTGTTCCACCCAACCTACTCAGTCCCATTTGCTAAGTGGGACCTTTCTCCGCTGTCCCCAACCCTGAGAAGGGCAGGGCAGATCCCTCCGGGATGGCCAAAGCCCTGGGATGTGGCTGATGACCTGTGGTGATGGGATGCAGCGCTCTTGCAACTGCCATTAACTGATTTCATTTCCACAGGACAATGAACTCTGGTGCCACCCTGCTCTCCCAGGGTCAACTCTCCAACTCCACCCTTTTCACCCCTTCCCCAAAGCTTCAGGAGTTGCCGGACCATTTCCACCCATATCAAGCTCCAGCCTGCCCCAACTGCTCTTATCACTCCCTCCCCACAGATCTCCAGGGTGCAAGACAGCCTGAATTCCAGTGTAGAGCAGCCCTCCGGGCGCTGACAAGGGTTTCCCTCCTCCCCTCCAAGCCATTCCCCAAACCCTCCTCCATCCCTGCCGCCCCCAAAGCAGGCAGGCGCCAGGCAGGAGCAGCAGAGGAGGCAGCAGCTGAGCCAGCGTAGGGGTTGCTGAGCTCCCCCTACTCACCAGGAACCAGTAGATGTTCATCAGAGTGAGGACAAGGAGCAGAGCATTGAAGAAGAAGTAGAAGGGGATATTAGGGACCGACTGGAGGCTGGAGTAGCAAGTGGCGTAGAGCACCTTGAGGGGGAACCAGTAGAGACGGAACCAGAACCTGCCGGGGCAGAGGGACCAGGGTGGGTTTAATGGTCCGCAGGAACCCCAGGAGAGGTGCGAGACCCAGCACAGCTCCCCCAGCCCTCAGCAGCTCCCCCTGCACCCCGCAGTCCCTGCTCTTGGCACCTGGTTTGGGCTTACAGGACTTCGCACAGACGCTGCGGCAGGGCAGCTGCTGACGGGAGAACACCCTTTCTGTGGGCAGAGCAGGTTTGGCAGCAGAGGCAGCGCAGAGAAAGGGCTTTCTCGGGGTAGAGGGGCAGGTCTCCACCACAGATTGTCTCAACCGAAGGGAGACAGGAGGTGAATAGACCTGGAAGGTTTTTAGCCCTGCACATCCCTGGTTAATCACTAAAAACCTTTGCTGCTCTCCTTCCCTCAAACGAGGGCTCTCGTTGCCATCCCTGCCTTCAGAGCTGTCCAAGGAGAGGGAGGAAGAAGGCAAAGGGACACAAGTGACAACCTGTGAGCCACTCACCTCTATTCTTCAGCTTTTTTTTTTTTCCTCTCTCCTGCCTTGCCCCAAGAGGAACAGCAAGGCTGGAATCTGGGACAGCCCCACATCCCATTCCCTCCTTTGCAAAAATGCTTCCTACTGCTAAAACCAAGCGAGTGGGAAAATGGAAACAGCTCCTCCTCCCCTGGGGTCATTTGTCACGCTGCAAGCGAGATTTCACAGGCACTTCTGCGGTGACAGACGGCAAAGTGACTACAGAAGGATTCCAAGCCCAGCATGGGGTCAGGCTCTGCGGAACCGCTTCCCAAAGGGTTTTTGAAAGGGTTTGTTCCCATGCACACAAACCCAGCCGGCTGCACCCCGAGGCACCGCGGGGGTTGCAAAAGCTGGCGGGGACGGCTGGAGGTGGGGAGCAGGCAAAGCCGGCCCACCCAGCGGCCGTGAAAGGGGAGCCAGCCGATGTTGGAGATGATGTCGTTGAGGCGATGGTAGACCCCTCCCCGGTGCTTGAAGTAGACGTTGAGCTTGGTGAATTCCAGCTGCACGTCATTGACGTCGTGCAGGAACAGCACGAGGATGCCCACGTTGTGGTACCTGGGGGAAAAAAAAGAGCAGGGAGGGAGATGCGTGAGGTTGACGTTAGCACCCAGCACCCACGGTCTGTCACGTCGGGAGCGCATGGACTCCCCAAGTCATCCAGGCGTGGCACGGCACGGCAACGTGCTGCAGGGTGGGCCTGGCACTCATCAGCACCGGGATTGCTGCGGCAGCGTGCAGGGAGGGGAGAATCCACACCAGCCCTGCACGCCCCGAGCACAGAAAGGCTGCGGCTTTCGCTGCCCCGGGCACGCTGCGGAGGGTTCGGCGTCGCAGCCAAGGACCTCACCTGAAAGCGTAGGAGAAGGCGATGAGGGTCAGCGTGACCACGTGGTGGAGAAGCATGACCACCGAGTCCTTGCGCCACGTGTCCATGTAGGCGGTGGCGTAGATGGAGTGTCCGTAGAAGCTGCACTGCATCAGGTAGGCGATGGCGATGTCCGTGGGCACGTCCATGCCCCTCTTCCAGTCTGGGGTGCGACAGAGACACCTGGGTGAACTCCGAGCCACGAGCACGGAGCTTCAGTCAGCAGCAGAGGGACAGGAGGGTGGGGAGAAAGCAGGAGCCAGAGCTGCCCCAGCCTGCAGCTCCCTTGCAGGAGGCAACCACAGAGGCAAAGGCTGGAAGGGAACCCAGACTCTGCCTTGGGCACTCAGACCCACTCCCTCTTCGAGATCTCAGAGAGAAGGCTCCAGTCACTTCTCTCGGCCCCTCCAGCCACTAGGTGACTCTCTCTGTAACAAAATGAGCAGAAACAGCCTCCGTGCCCTTCCTGTACCCACAGGAAAAAGCAGTTTAGGGGTTCAGTCCTCTCTTTTGCTCACCCCAACTCCCATTCCTGTGTTCAACACAGACATCCTGTGAACCTGGACATCCTAATCCGTACCCACGTCCCCCTGGTTCTTACCGTACCGTAAAAGACAGATGGTGGGTCATAGAAGAAGGGGTATTCGGTGAAGAAGAGCAGGTAGATGCCGTACGACCAGGATAACGTGTAGAAAAGCAGCTTCCAGGCACTCTCGGGCATCTTGGCAGCATCTTTAGGCTGCAGGTTGCACCATTCCCCGAAGGGCTGCAAGGAGAAGGGAGAAATATCACTGACAGGATACAAGGACAAGCCCTGGGGAGCGGATCACTGAACCTCCAAGAGACCCGAGCACCACACGGCAGGCGGTGCAAAACCAGGGTGACGAACCCCATTTTCCTGGCCTCCTCCACTGCATGAATAAGGAGCTCAAAGAGGCTTTAGAAAGAGCCCGAAGCAAGAAAAAACACGAGGCTAGGGATCCTTCCACGCAGCCTTGGCCATGCTGGAAAGCCACGAGAGCAGAGCCTCGCAGGGAAGGCAGGAGCCCGCGGCACGTGTCCCGCAGCCCGGGCACCGCTCCATCGCCCTCGCTTCGGCAGCAGGGCTGACCACAGCTGGCTTTTGCGGAACAGAGCCAATAACTAATAAAATAAAAATCAACCGTAACAATACAATCCCTTGCACACGGACGTCGTGGTGCTGCCAACTCCCAGGATAAAAGCCTCTCGAGTGAGGAAGTAAAGGCTTCGAGGAGCCCTAAACACGCAGCCACCGCGTCTC
>NW_009714943.1:7468-9023 GCF_000703405.1 Apaloderma vittatum
CCACCGCTGCTCCCCAACCAGCCCGGCATGAGACCCCCCACCCCGCGTGCGTGGGCAGCGATGGAGGGGGCCAGCTTTGCAGGTAACGAGTCAGAAAAGGCTGGGGCACCGTTTCCTCTTGCTCTCTCACACCTACCCGTGCTCACCCACGTTCTCAGCAGTGACAAAACCCTGCTGGTTTTTCCCCTGCTGTGGTTCGCAGCACCCCTCCCACCCGTCAGGACTCAGAAACCGGAGGCAAAGCCTCCCCAAAGATGGCCAGAACGAAGGAAGGGAGGACGAGCAGTTCTGTGGATTTCTTGCGCTAATCAGGACGAAACTTCCTCACTCTGAATTAATTCCCCGAGGACGATGAGTCCCACCAAGCTTGCCTGACAGCAAGAGGGCCGGGCCACCGAGGATGGGGACAACTTGGAAATCACAGTAGAAGTCCCAGCATAAAACAGCCGCAGCTCCCCAGGAGTAAAACACCACCCTTGGTCTCAGACCTTGTGTCGGAGAGGGAGAGATGCCCTTAGCCCGGTCTGGCCTCTGCGCAAGGATACTTTCCCTGCGTGGCAGCTGAGCAACACCAGGCACCAGAGTGCCTGTCACCAGAGTGACAGAGCCCTGTCAGCCCGGCCGGGGCTGCCACGGAGCCGTCGACGCTGGAGAGTGTTGCTCAAGGTCCAGAGGGAATCATCGCTGCCTGAAACACAGATAACGTCCAAATGCCCTCCTCTGGCTGAGAGCTCCCCAGGGAGAGACCAGATAAGCTCCAGATGAAAACAAAATGCCTGCAAAGTAACCGTACCCTGCCCTGGGTCAGCAGTTTCTGCGGCCGGCGCTCGGCTCCTCGATGCTCAAATGCTATATTAAGCCCCCAGCTGTCCCCCGGCAGTGGCTGGTCTGGCTTTTAGCCCCTCTCTGCATCAAATTTTCAAAGGACTCCACTCCAAGTGTTGTCCCAGCCTAAAAGTGCTTTTGTTCTAAGCTCAGAATTTCCCAGCACTGGTCAGACCTGGAAGCATCATCCCCACGAAGCCCTGCCAAGTTGTCCGTCTCCTCTCCAGCTCGAGGAGCGCAGCTCTGGCCTCCCCGACACGTCTCGCATGCAGAGTGTGGCTGTGCCCATTGACACCGGGAAACTGCTGCTGCCAAGGCTCCTTCCGCCAGGAGCCACGGTAGGAAAAAGAGGAGGAAGCTCGAAGGGTGAATAAATAATGCAGAGACAGCAAGTCCTGAGCCCAGAAAGCATGAATTATTTGTGTCTCCATACAGGGGAGGACAGAAGCAGCCCAGATATGGGGACAGCTCACCACACCGAGCTGCAGAGGCCCCGGCCCTCCGCAGCTGGGGCTGAATTTAGGATGCTGAGCTCTCCGTTGCAGCGTCGCTGCCGATCACCAGCCAAGTCATTTTGCTGCTTCTTCACGCCTCGCTTCCCTACCTGCAAAAGGGGAAATGATGTTTCTACCCCAGGCAGGCAGAGCAGGGGGGCCAGGACCATCGCCCACGGGGCAGCCACGTGCCACTGGAGTGACCTGTATTTTAGGGACACTGAGGAGTGGCAGCA
>NW_009714943.1:9088-9315 GCF_000703405.1 Apaloderma vittatum
ATTGGTGGCCGACGCTCAGAAATGTTTTAGCCCTTGCTGCACACACGGTTAACGGGAGCCCTGGAGAGAACCCTCCTCCTCCCGCAAACAGCCACCGGGCACCTCGGGCTGCACCCTGAGCACTACAGGAATGGGAGCTGGCTCTGGAGCAGACACAGGGAAGGATCAGAAGAGAACCAGCATCACACGGAGGGGCTGGGGGAACAAATCAATGTTCCTAGGGATGC
>NW_009714943.1:9447-14140 GCF_000703405.1 Apaloderma vittatum
AACGCCGCAGAGATGCCTGTTGCTACGGGCGACGGGGAACAGCGGATCTGGCTCCGGCTGAAAGAGCCCAAGGCTCTTGGCGAGGGATGTAATGGGGCTTCGCTTAAAGGGCAACCGGCTCTTCCTCCCTTCTCCTCCTCCTCCTCCACCCCCACGCAAACCTTCTCAGGCATCTCCTGATTCACTCGTACGATCAGCGGGTTGGAGGGACGTGACTGTTCCCCCGCAGCATCGCCACGCGCAGCCCGGGGGGAGGGAAGGAGCAAAGCGGTGGGCGAGAGCGGTTTGGAGCTGGGAAGAGAAACGGAATGGAAACTGTCGCTGCCCACAGCTCTGCTGAAGTGTCAAAGAAATACTCATAGCAAAAAGCAAACACATGCTCGCTCCCTTTTTGCAGCCTCCAGCACTAGAGGAAAGCAGCCCCTTAAATCTACAACCGGCTGAAGCAGCGGGACACGAGTCCTTCCAGCAACCTGGCAGGCTTGCAGTGATGGGTTATGAATTGAGGCTTGTTACAGAGGAACTGTATCCCCCAGACCGCCCCCATCACCTCCACCACCTCCCCAGGCTGGAGACAAGGTCACGGCCAAATCCCAGCCTGTGCCACGTCTGGCTTCTGGGCACAGCGAGTTCCCCAGCAGAACACAAAGGAATGGCTGGCAGGAAGCACCCTCAGCCCAGGGACCTGGCAGCTTTACATCGGTTTTTACTCGGTGCAGATGATAATGATGAGCAAGCAGAGCTCCAATTCAAAACTTGGCCACGGCCAACAGCTATTGCCCCTGCCACGGTGGCGGTGCAGCTTCTCAGGGCTTTTCAGCCCAAGGAACTACATCCCCCCTGGTGCCCAGCTGCTCATGGACCAGCTGCCACCCTCGGCCACGTCAGGGATGGGGCACAGAGCCTGCAGAGGGAAAGACCCAGTTCTCTAAACCCAAAGAAATGAGTCTCCCAGAGCCTGCGGACCCAAGGGAAGAGGCTCTCACCCCACCAGGGAAGGGGAACAAATGGAGCACAGCAAGAAGAGCTCCAGCCTTCACTGCTTCAGCCCTGCACTGGGCAGCAAGCCCTGTGGTGCCTCAGTTTCTCTACCCACACAGCAACTGAGACACTGGGGAGCTGTGTTACACTCTGGCCAATGCTTTCCAGATGAACACGTAGAAAAAGGCACCACGACAATAGCAACAAACCAACAGACGTTATTTTCTTCCTTGGTTCCTCTGCGAGCAGTAAAATTTGCCCCTGAGAGAGAAAAGCAACAGAAGACACTCTTTTGAAGACAAGACACAGCTGCCCACAGGGTGCTGCAGGGGCTGAATAACCTCCTCATGCCTGACTGCTGACACAGCAGCACGGGGAGAGCAGCCCCTGCTCCGAGACAGCACAGCTCCGTTCCCCGGGGTGAAGAAAAGACCCATTGTTGTGGCTTTCTCCCCCTTGAGTTTCCAGGGTTTGTGCTTCAAACAGTGGGCAGAGCCCAGCGGGACGATGAGCCGAGGAAGCGGCAGAACCTTCTCCCGCCCCAGGGCTCAGTTGGTGTCCTCTGCTCTCAGCAGAGATTGTGCTGGGTGGCCAGTGATAACTCCCACCCTCAAATCGCACACCCAGCAGCTGGGGCTTGGAAAAACAGGTCCTGACAATGCTGTAGGGTGCAGAAAAGTTGCATAAAATCACTGAAAAGAGTAACAAGGACCCTCACTTCCCAGCCTGCACATGCTTCCTGGGGCTAGATTGCATTGCTCACCTAGAAATCCTACTTCTCCAGAGCACAATTTTCAATTTACACAATGCTTTCTTTGCAGAGGACACTTGCAACGTCCTACAAATTTTGACACCACTAAGATAGCAAGCTGGCTAGTGTCTGGGCCAAAAATGGAAAACACTTACCCACCGCAGAGAAAAGGCAGCCAGCTGTTAAGGACAGAGGTGATACCTGATGAACATCGCCAGATTCAGAGGCAGCTTTTATACAGAATGGATTTGGCTCACTTACGGACTGACACTTAGCTGACTTCAGGGACTTTAACTCCCAGCAGCAAAGAAGGCTCAGGGTAGTTCAGGGCTGCAAGCATCTGCCCAAGCTTGCCACAGCTCTTCTGGATCAGCTTTGTGCACGAATCCAGGTGTGCTCTTAGTTTTATCTCTTTCAAGCTCACTGCACTGCTCAAGAGCTGCTGGGGAAAGGAGACTGCCAGCACCAGCACAGGCTTGCTGAGCTCCGGGCGCTTCACCAAGCCTTTCCCAAGCAGAGTTGCCTGGTCCTATTCCAAGAGCACTTGGCCTCGGCACTGCTGGGCTCAGCTGCCCTCCGGGGCGTTTAACTAATGCAGAGATGCTCAGGTTGCTGCTTTTTAATCAAACTCCTCAGAGCCTGGCTGCAGCCGCTCTCCACACAGGGGACACATCAAGGACGGTGACTTTCAGAGCCCGACAGAGCTCAGACGCTGCCTGCAGCAGGAGGAGAGGGGCACGTGCACCAAGGAGGCTTCCAGGAGTAGGAACACTTGCCTAGAACCAGCCCGGTCTTCATTTTTGAAGGCAGCCTGCAGCTTCAGAGAGCTCCTACAATCAGACGTGCCCCAAGTATCATCCAGGTTTGTGCACTCAGAAAGAGCAGACTGTCAGGCCAGACCCCAGAGAGGAAGCATTTGTGGATGCTCGTGCCTCCAGCACAGCTGACCTCAAGCATCCTTCCTCACCTAGTAATCCACATTTGCTCAGCTAACTGGGATATTTCCTACACCAAATCAACTCCTTTCCACATTTGCACCAAGTGGGGATTCTGTGAAGAAGCGGCAACAGATCAAAAAATATTTTTTGCTCTAAGGACGATGGGCAAATCACGTCTACTGCACAGGCACTGACCCAGCCGCGGTGACAGGCGGGCGTCCACACTTTCAAATCCTACTCAAACTGCTCCCATCACAGGCACAACCTTCATCGCTTCTTCAACCCGACTGCGAGACCTTTTGTCACAAAGACGTTGTGGGATAAACGCTGCTGTGGTCCTAGAAGGCAGCAAGGAGCCAACCTCCTCTTCTCTTGACCCCACTGATAGAAATGGGGCCGTACAGACCGCACAGGAAGAGGCAGACGGCTTTAACGCATTCGTTTCTCAGCAGAGCAGCCACGGCCAGAGCTAAATAAGATGCACTTTAGGCTCTACGCTTCGAGGCCTTGTGGTAAGAGTCACTTCCTCCTCAGACGCAGAGAATCACAATCCAAGCAGCAAGATTTATTATTTATAAATAACATGCAGGAAAGTACAGTTCTCCAGACACTGAGTGGATTCATTTTTACAACCGTGAGCGTTTCGGTTCTTGCAGGGAACGTGAAGAGATTCAAAATGAGGAAGGATGTTCTTGGAGTCCGCGCTGGGAAAATAAGTCCCAAGCACAAAATTTTCCTCCCAGGGTTAAGCAGGAGGTTTTCCTTCACCCTGACTTTCCTCCTCCACCACTGCCCCTACAGGGACCATGCAATACAAACTGATTTCCCCAAAGCCACAACCTCCACCTTTCCCCATAGCAGCTCCAACAGAACAAAAAGATAAAAGCTTCAGATCTTTTTATATATATATATGGGAAGAGAGTTGTCTCTCCCTATTGCCACCCTTCCTCCTATCCGCTGTGAGAAAGGTGATGCTGTCACGATTTCACTCAGCATCTCCTCGCTGTAACACCCGCAGATGTAGCCACAAGAGCCAGCTCCCATCAACACCCCCACTCTTCCGCAATTACAAGTGTGACCTATTTCTCCGAGGGAACGATACCTCGGCACTCCTACAAGCCACCGAGCATCTTCCAAACACACCGAGAGGGCTCCACAGCACGAAGAGCTTTTTTCACGCTCTGACCACCGCTCGCTCTGTAGCGGCGAGCCTTAACACAAGGAGAATCTGCAGCACAAAGGAAATTACTTCCAATTTGTTTTGATAGGCTGAGGGTTACCTCCAACCTCATCCAGCTCAGTCCCAGGTGCTGCACGCTGCCCATCGGTAGCCACGGGCAGACAGAGGAGCAGCTGAGAAGGAGAAATTCAGTCCCACGTAAGAAGCCACCACTTAAACAACTTCCAGAGGACTTGGGTCGGAACCTTGCACAAGGTCACGACCCACCTTGCGTTACTGGATAAGCAAAGAGGGCTCTGGACAGCAAAGGAAGAGCCGCTTTAAAGGCAGGCTCGGCAGCAGATAGAGGACAGTAGGAACTCCTCACAGCCTAATTATGGGATGCAAGGGAGCTGTCTTCAATCTGTGAAGCAGCCTCTGAAGGAAGCAGTTCGCCCAGAGGCTCGCCCCACGTAGCTGCAAAGCACTACGCACGCTTTTGTGGCTAATGCAAGGCCTCACGCCACCGCATCCGTGGGCAGGCGAAAAGGGTCGTTTCCGAGAACCGGGGACTATCCCCCGCTCCAAAACGCTGCATCTCTGCTGCTTCTGCCGTTCGAGTCCTCCCAGGGCCGGGGTAAGCGCAGAGCGAAGCGGCAGCATCTCTCCGGGAAAGCAGCGTGGAAGAAACCGCCTGGGCTGGGGCTGAGCCATCAGGACGAGAGGGGAGAGCTCGTGGAATGAGAAATGGAGCAGAGCTGCTGCTCGGTGCTTTCGGGGATGCCCTGCCCGTCCTGCCCCTTGCAAAACGCGCTATTAACGGGAAGGGGGCAAGGACCAGCAAAGCCGCTGGGAGGCCGCGAG
>NW_009714944.1:0-227 GCF_000703405.1 Apaloderma vittatum
TGTCACTGATGAAGCGCACCAGGAGCAAGTAGCAGAGGCTGATGATGGCCAGGGGCACCACAAAGCCCAGCAGCACCTTCTGGATGTGGTACAGGCCCAGCCAGAACTGGGCATTGCTGCCTCGGCCCTCGGGGAACTTGACAAGGCAGAGCACATCATCAAAAACGGTGGCAGTGGTGGAAAAAATGGCATGAGGCAGGGAAGCCAGGATAGCTGACAGCCAGATG
>NW_009714944.1:321-539 GCF_000703405.1 Apaloderma vittatum
TGGCAGTGAGGAAGAAGACACTGGCATACATATTCATGGCTGTCACATATGAGACAATCTTACACATCGCCTTGCCGAAGAGCCAGTTGAAGTCAAGTGCATTCTCCACTGCCCAGAACGGCAAGGTCAGCACAAACTGGAAGTCAGTCACTGCCAGGCTGGTCACAAAGAGGTTGATGGATGACTTTCTCCAGCCCTGTTTGCTTTTCATCAGGTAG
>NW_009714945.1:0-8133 GCF_000703405.1 Apaloderma vittatum
AGACACAGGCCTCCAACTAGACTCTGCCCCTACAATTCCCTCACTTCTTTCCTTCAACTAGTTAGTGACCCACCTCATTACTCGGTCATCCAGACCACACTTCCTTGGTTTACCTATGAGGATGCTGTGGGAGATGGTGTCAAATTCCTTTCTGAAATCCAGATAGACCACATCCACTGCATGGCCACCATCCATCCAGCTGGTTATGTCTTCATAAAAAGCTATCAGGTTGTTCAGACATGACTTCCCCTTGGCAAAGCCATGCTGACTGCTCCTAATAACCTTCTTATCCTTGATATGCCCAGAGACAGTGCCAAGAATAAGATGTTCCATCACCCTTCCAGGAATGGAGGTGAGGCTGACCAGTCTGTAGTTACCCAGGTCATCCTTCCTGCCCTTCTTATAGACTGAAGTGACATTCACTTTCCTCCAGTCTTCAGGCACCTGACCTGTTCCCCACGACTTACCAAGGATGACGGAGAGTGGCCTAGCAATGACTCCTGCCAGCTCCCTCAGCACCCGTGGGTGCATCCCATCAGGGCCCATGGATTTATGGATGTTCAAGTGTTCAGACTGATCCCTAACCCAGTCCTCTTTAACCAGGGCAAACTCCTCCTTTATCTTGACTTTCTCTGAGGCCTCAGGGGACTGAGGCACCTGAGGACAGTCTCCAACAGCTGTTAGAAAAAAAAAAAAATCTTTGTACTATCTAATCAGAATCTTTTCTTGCTACAATTTAAAGGCCTTATTTCTTGTACTGTCCACATCAGAAATGCAGGGTAACTTACTCCCTTATTTTTTTCCCCTGTCTTTTATGTACTGAAGACTTATTATATCTAAATTCAATCCTCTCTTGCTTAATTTAAACACCTAAAATCATACCAACTTCTGTCTTATTTTTATCTCCCTGATAATTTTAAGCAGTTTTCCACTGGTCCTATCCTTCCAGAATTTGCAGTGCCCCAAACAAAAGGGATAAGTTATTCCTGGTGGTTCTACTGGCAATTTCTGGATAATGATAAAAAAGGGCAAACCCAAGGATTGTACTAGGGTCAGACTTTAATATAGCATGAAACCAGAACTAGAGAGTGAAGCTTTTTTCTGTAAGACTCAGCAAAAAAAATTAACACACATGACCTACTTAAATATGACCATGCAGACACCTCTTGGGAAAAGACAGACAGAGGGACAGGAAAGCATGTGGCAAATTCCTGGGATTGTGTTCGAAACAAAAATCCTCAAACATAAGATGTAAAAAGCAGTTAGGAAGGAAGGCAGAACTAGGTCTGACTTGAATCAGTGGAGAAGAAGCAGCTGAAAACATTGAGCATTTGTGAAGAGATGATTCTTCATTTTTAGGAAGATAAGGGAGAACACAAAAAGAAGAAAAAGGGCTTCAGAAAATTCAACTTCAGCAAACCCACTCACCCACCATGCACAAAGACATTTCTGTAAGCACACCAACAGATAAGAAACTGCCTTGCTCTTCTGTGAAGGGGTAGCATTAAGCACTTACACTAAAAGTACAGAAGTGCTAGTGCCTTTTCTTTGTTGACATCTAATTAGAAAGGTGTCTATGATTAGACAGTTACTAAAACCAACACCAGGAACATTAAAAAAAAAATTTAAAAAAGCATTTTAAAAAAAGGGATTGGATGCTAATTAAATAAATGAGATGTCCTCATATCAGTTAAATCTACTTAAATTCACCATAAGGTATTTAGAGATGATTGGACCAAGAAAGTAGAGATGAAGCAAGTGAATTTCAATGCCCCCAAAATGGAATAAAAATTATTTGAAAGTATTTAGCAGATCAGAAATTGAGTGAAGTAATATATATAGACATGTTAAGAACAAGCCACATCAAATCTATCACAATATTCTTTATGACACCAGACCTTGTAGTCAAAGAAGCAGCAGATGTATTATATAGCCTGATTCAACAAGTCTTTGGACATTGTTTCTCGTGGGACCTTCAAAAGCAAAGGAGAGAAATATGAGAGAGAATGCTGTGAAAGTAAACCAGTTCTAAGCAGAGCACACTAAACTTGGAAGGGCTGCATGATGCTGTGAGAAAAAATTAGATGTTAAAGCAATCTTAACAAAACAAATCTGAGAATGGTTCTGCAGAAGACCTGAATACAATTCAGTAAGGGGAATTCTAGACCTTAAGAGGAATAAGTAGCAGCAGAAATACAAGATGGGGAACAACTAGAGATACAGCAGCAGAGTGGAAAAGGGCCATTCAGGCTGGAGTGGATCATACTCTGACTAGAAGTCTACTTCACATCAGCAAAATCAGCAAAATTTCATGCTAGGATGCATAACCAGCAGGTTGTGAGTCTAAAAATTTACACTGGGACAGGGAATTGCTTTCAAAAGAACAGGACAGTGGATGCTAGGAAGGAAAATCCCAAGCACTGTGCACTGGAGTTAGCTGCTGTCCATCTTCATTGTAAAGAGATTTCAGTGTCCAGGACTGCTGGCCTGACACAGTTTGCTATAAGCACAGGTACAAATGTGAAATAATCACAGAATATTTCAGAAGTTCTGCCTGCCTGCTGACCATTTTACAATCAACCTTCTGAACAGGAAAGATTTTTTACAAAGAAACAAACAAAATTAAGCTGTATATTCTTTAAGATACAGGAAACTGGGAAGGTGTATAACGCCTCACAAGATATGTCAGTAAGGGCTTTTTTTATTTCTAACATATATTTGATTTGTAGCTTTGGAATTTTCCCCCTATTGTATTTAACTGTTTGAATAATAAAACAGTAAATGTGCAACTTGATGTCTTTACTGCAAACAAAGAAAAGAGGAGGCTGAATAGTCTGACAGTGTCTTTTTAAAGATTACACATAATGACAATGAGATTGCTGAAAATCATAAGTTATTCATTCAGATTTACTACCATAGCAAAAAGCTTTAGATTAATTAATGCTGTAATATATTTGAGAAATGACTAAGCCAATTAATCTTGTTCATCTATAAACTGAACCACAGAGAAGAGAATTTTTTAAAAACTTCATTTAGGATTGCCAAGGTTCTACTGACAACGACAATCGGCATAGAGGAACAAGTATATTACAAAATTACAGAATCATGGAATGTTAGGGGTTGGAAGGGACCTCAAAAGATCATCTAGTCCAGCCCCCCTGACAGAGCAGGATCACATAGGAGCGTGTAGGTCACACAGGAACGTGTCCAGACAGGTTCTCCAAAGAAGGAGACTCCACAGCCTCCCTGGGCAGCCTATGCCAGTGCTCTGTCACCCTCACAGGGAAAAAGATTTTTCTAATATTTTTGTGGAACCTCCTAAGTTCCAGCTTGAATCCATTGCCCCTTGTTCTGTCATTGGACATCACTGAAAAGAGCCTGGCTCTGTCCTCCTGACACTCACCTTTGACATTTTTATAAAAGTTAATGAGATCACCCTCAGTCTCCTCTTTTCCAAGCTAAAGAGACCCAGCTCCTTCAGCCTTTCCTCATAAGGAATCATCTTAATCATCTCTGTGGCTCTGCGCTGGACTCTTACAAGTTCCCTGTCCTTCTTGAGCTGAAGGGCCGATGGGCCCCCCCCAGGGCAGGGTAGAGGGGGAGGAGACCCTCTCTCGATCTACTAGCCACATCCCTTCTAATACACCCCAGGATGCCATTGGCCTTCTTGGCCATGAGGGCACATTGCTGGCTCATGGTCATCCTGCTGCCCACCAGAACCCATAGGTCCCTTTTCCCTGCGCTGCTCTCCAGCGGATCAGTCCCCAACCTGTACTGGTACTCCGGGTTGTTCTTTAACCAGATGGAAAACTCCACACTTGCCCTTGTTGAATTTCATAAGATTTCTCCCCGCCCAGCCTTCTAGCCTGTCTAGGTCTCTCTGAATGGCAGCACAGCCTTCTGGTGTGTCAACCACTCCTCCCAGTTTTGTGTCATCAGCAAACTTGCTGACAACGCTCTCTAATCCCTCATCCAGGTCATTGATGAACATATTGAACAGCACTGGCCCCAGCACTGACCTCTGAGGGACCCCACTAGACACAGACTGCCAACTGGACTCTGCCCCATTGACCACAACTCTCTGACTTCTTTCCTTCAACCAATTAGAGACCCACCTCACTAATCGGTCATCCAGACCACACTTGCTCAATTTACCTATGAGGATGCTGTGGGAGACAACGTCAAATGCTTTACTGAAATCCAGATAAAGCACATCCACTGCACAGCCTAGTTACTACTATTAAAGCAGTAACATATTGCCGGTACAAGTTCAGACTTGAAGAATGCACAAATCAATACAGAATAACATATGCTAGTGCTGTTCTACTTAAAACCAAGTGACTGTATATCATAAAATTCACAGCCCTTGCTCATGTTATCTGACTGCAGCATAGAGCCCAGGAAAGGTCATCTTTTGCAATGGCAAAGGTATCACGCTGGCAGAAAGATACCAAGAGAAATCGCAGAGCCAGATGAAGTAGATGGGAGATTCTAAATCCATAGACTGTGAAAGCAAAACATTACTTACAGACTGAGGCCCAATGAACAAAGTGTATATTAAGTCATTGGCTCATATTAAGAGTCAGGCACACGTAACTTCGCAGGTTTGTGCCTTGTCAGTGTTAAAATGCAGCAGAAACACAACTTCCATATGAAATTGGAAAATAACAAGAATCCGAATATTTTTTTTAAAAAAATCTATGTAGAATCAACAATTTTTTTTTAAACTTGCAGAATTTAGATTTTTTTGGCTAATTAGTTTAGGATGACCTCACTTATAATGTAGTACAATGTTTCAAGTAGTAAAGAACATTGAATTTTATCCTTCCCAGTTATCTAGAGACTCATGACCACTTATGGCGTCCTGCAATCTATTACATAGTCAATCCATACCTGCACATATCATATCATGATTAAAAATCAGAATTAATCTGTATTTCCTTCCCATTTCCCTGCAATTCCCAGTTTCTTAGTAACAGAAGAAATGAAAGATCTAGCTTTGAACCTCTTTAAAGGAATCCTTCTCTTCTTATTCATTCTGCAGCAATTAAAAAGGGCTTCCACATTTTCTATATTTAAATCATGAAAATGCTGCCTTCACTCCCTCCCATAGGTTTTGCACACCAAATTTTACTCACACACTGTTCACAGAAAAAATAATTTTTAAAATTACAAAGAAATGCTGTTATCAGGCATGTGAGCCTCTCCCATGCAGGTGTCTCATCTCGTATCACAAGATGTAAGAAGAAAAAAGCATTCACGGCTGTGAGAAACAGTATCTTAATAAAAATAGATTTTCAAAGTTGGGCTTTCTTTCTTTTTTGTTGTTCTATACAAATACTTACAGCATAACACACATTTGGACATTAATTTTCAAAAGTTTCCACCCCCTTGTTTCATTGGCATCACTGCCAAATATGCTTGAAGCAATTTCTTGATAGGAATCAAAAAATTTTTATCTGTAAAAGATGTCAAATTCAACTTCATCTTGCATATGATCTCTTTTGCAATTTTACCAAAATATGGGTATTGCAAGCATGTCACAAGGCTACCAGCAAAGCAGTGCAGGGTTATGCATTGCAAATTATCACACAGAGTATTCTGTTTCTTAGGAATGGTGGATTAAGTGAAAATATGTCCCATGGCTACTACTGGTTCACCAGAATAAACTAAGAAGTAACAGACATAACTTATTACTACTCCTCTACATGGGCTTTGAAGTTCTCTTGTCCTAGGTTTTAGGTTCTACACTAAAAGAACATAATTAAAAGCAAATGTCTCCCTTTGCTTTGAGACAGAAACAGGTATTAAAACAATTTATTAGAATAGAAAAATTTTAATATAACATTTGGAGAAGAAGAAATTGCACCTTGTAGGAGACTCCCATCAACCAACTGTTTTTTCCTTAACTTATTTTACTTCCTGCCCAAGTTTCTGTCTGCAGGTCACTAGAGGACCTACCAAGTAGTCAGTCACATTTGAGGAACAAGAAGCTGCATGCCCATCTGAACCAGGCGTCAATGGAAGAAGTTTCCATAGGTTCTGGATAACCCACCTATTGTGTAAATGCTTAACCATTATAGTCAAAATCTCCATCCAAAGTGTGCTGTTATTAAGGAACTTGGTATTCAATCTCTGCAGCCACACGACTAGCTCCCACCGTCCAAACTTCCTTCTCCTCCCACTCCCAATTCTTCCTCAGTACAACTCCTGCTACCGAAGACAACCCCAGCATTTTGTAACAGTGACTGAAATGTCAGACCACAAACCCAAGTGGCAGAAGGAAGGCATCTAGCTCCATCTCGCACTTTCTCCATGCCCATGGTGGCAGAGGCAACCCAGTTGTCAAGCTTCTTTCGTAAGGCAAAAAAGAGACGTAGCACTGGGCTGTCTGAGCAGATCACACTGTCTTTCTAAGGAAAGGTCATTGGACTGGAGCTGGCCCACAGACTCCTTTTGGAAGGCACAAAGTTAAGCCAGCCACTAACTGTTTTAAAAGCCTTTAACTAACAAGCAAACAAACCCCATCAGATATATTCCCCACTTTGGTAACAGAAATCAGTTCAGCCATTAACCAGCACTTTAGCTTTTGTAAAGATTATATACCATTCCTAGACGGTTTTCAAAGAGAGAGCAAAAGTACAAAACATATAAACACTGACCTTGTTTCTTTTAACCCTTCTTTCTGAATGACTTCCAGTATTTGTTTTGCAGTCATTGGTGAGTTGGGGTACTTTTCCAATGCCTGAAAAGAAATAATAAATGTGTAAGTAAGTGATGAGACACAACTGCCCTGTGAAGTTGAAAGGTTATGCGACCATGCAGACATCTGTGAAAGGCAGGGAACGGTAGTGTTGAGACTGTAATCCTCTGTTGGAAGGCCAGATACAATCGAGAAAACTGCAGCAAGAATAAAATTTACTTGCTGCTTTTGTGCATCATCTGCTTCATCTGCCTGGGAGAAGTTCTTACCAGGTTCCAAATAAGAGTTGAAATACGCAACTCATTCCAACACAGCAACAGAGTTCTTTTCAGGCAGGAGGAGAGAAAAAAACAAACAACAACACAAAGAGACAGCTAGTCTTCATTTCTGTTTTTTATTCCTTTAGAACTATTTGAGGTCATTTGAATACTCTTCACTTAGATTTTATCATGACCTCAGAAACAAAACTGGCTAAAACTTTCCATCTGTAGAGCAGGAGCTACTGTGAGAATTGCCACAGATCAGTTTGAATTATAATGAAAACTGAAGTAGTCACAACAGTCACGGCACATAAGATGCTACATGACAGAGTGCAGTATATTTTTCCAGTTCAGCTCCGTTTTCCACTCCTTTGCCTTTTCCAACTGAGCCCAAAGAAACCCACTCCTCTTTCCAGATACAACCACCTTGCACAGATTTTTCTAGGTTTCCACTTTCTTTTTGTCCTCATGAGTTTTAAGCTGTTAAACAAACAGCCACTCTTTTGCACATGCCAAGTGCCAGACTCATAGCCCTGGAAAATGAAACCTTTCAATCAGCAGTAAAAGGTGCAGCACAGGCCATGGCAATCAAGCTTCCCAGAGCATCTTGCCAACATATCTCAGCCATAACTTGCATTTCTACCTCGGGTAAACAAGAAACCATTTGGGTCTCCAAATTCATTCGATTGTGAGCTCCTCTCTAGTAGTTACCAACCAATGGCAATTGTGAAAATAGTTACTATGATGTTGATACCTGCCTACTAGGAAGTAGAGACACCATCACATCGCATCATGGAAGTACTCAAACTGTGAAGGTTGCTAGCTAACCAGGGCTGTAATTCAAGCAGTCTTCCTAAAGCCAAAGCTTCCCTACTCACCACAACTTGACCAGTTCAGCCCTTTCCTGCCATTTTACAGTTCTGATTTATTGCCTGTCCTCTCCTTTCACAGCCAAAACACAGTTTACAGAATCCTTTGGTTCTCTGTTACTGATGAGCTTTGTATCCTTTATCTTTCAGTTCCACAAAGCAAAATGCAGAAGTGAGGGCTGCACTAAAAAGGTCTGTGAGCTGAACTGAGCTTATCTCCTGTACATCAATAGGCGAGATTCAAAAGGGACCCGTCAGGAAAGTAAAACTGAAAAGTGATTTAAAAGGATAAAGAAGAGCA
>NW_009714945.1:8164-13381 GCF_000703405.1 Apaloderma vittatum
GTGTAGCAACGAGTTAAGGTCGGAATGAACTGCACAGGGCTGGGAAAAGTGCCATGGCACAGCAAAGGAAGAGAAATGATACGATGTATTAGTGACAGGACCACTATGACACGTTGGAAAAATGACAATGCACATAAAGATTAAGACTAGGGTGAGAAAAGATTAGTGGTGTGAAGATACAGAAATGGAAACTTTAACCTTTGGAAAAACAAAAGAAAAAGGACAAGGTAAAAAGAGGATACATCAAAATAAAGGAAAAAGAAGGGAACTGAACTGGGAACATTCCAGAGAGCAAACTGCAAAGGATGGAGAGGAAACTACACTGTACTGGACACGGCTATGAAGGAAACTGTGTGCACTTGAAAGTGGGGTTACTCACTGTGGAGGATTCCCTGTTTCTCTTCCTGAGTACAGGCCCCTCAGCACACCTGGGCAGCTCCTCCCTGCAATTGAGAAAATTTGGGTAGCCCTGTCCCCTTCTCTACAACATCACATCCTACTCTACAAAGTCCATTAAAGTGCCAAGTGTTACCACGTGAGTTTGACAATAACGGGAAGGAAACAAGAAAGCTACACGAAAATCAGAAGTCACCCTGTTCTGGACAATGAGACAAGGGAGAGTGGTTTGTGTTGAGGAAGCTGCACTGAACTGGTTGTGGAAACAACGGTCAGACATACGGATACGGAAGATCATCTTCGCCGAACAACAATGAAACCAGCAAGCAGGATGCACAACAGCACTACGGAGAGTTTAATCAAACCCACAAGGCAGATTTCAAATACCACAGGATGAAGTGAACACATTCAGGGTACAATGACAAACTGAAATGCAGAGTATGTTAGGCTGAAAGTGCTGGGGCAAACAATTGCTCATTGTGTGGACTTGTTTTACGCCAGACATGTAGCAGGGGCTGCAGTTCATGTAACCCACGAATTTAATTCTGTTCATCTAGCCCTTTAAACCCTTTAAAGCCTGTTATTTAAAGAACTGTTCATACTCTAACGAAAAAGCATTAATTCTCCAATTCAAACACTGCTTAAGTTGAAAATCCTGTAATTGTGTACCTGATTAAGTTTTCTTTATCAGAATGAAGATTAATTTAGCAGACAACCTTAGTAAGGATGTTTTTTCTGCCCCTCTCACCACGCTGTTGTGCGTGTGCCCCCTCAGTTTTAACCTAACTATTTATCACAGTAATAAAAATAATTACTTGTAAAAACATTTTAATGATAATCTCTTTTTCTTCTGCTAATTATGGAAAACAGCATCAGAATATTAGTTCATAGTCTTCGTGCTAATGAATACACTGAACTGTTAATTGCACTAGTGTCTCTTGCCTCTGTACCTCACCATTAACACAGCTAAAAGCCTGCAATCCCTTTTACGTTTCTAAGACTTCTAAAAATAATATTAGAAATTCAAACTGAATTACTAACTGCGCCTTAAGGCAAATAAAATACTGAAATGCAGTAGCATAGTTAAGTCATAGAGTTCTTGGTCAGAAAAAGTAACACACATCAGGGAAGGAAGCCTTTATCTGTTTTAAATATCTTTCTCCTTCCTCCCACTCCATCCACCAACACTGGTATCATATATGGGCGGTGACTAATAATGCTGAAATTAAGACATGTCAAAGTACTGACAAGAAGGGTATGATTGTTTCCATGTATTTTGTTAAGAAGGACAATGGCAGAAGAATGGCTTGCACTGACTGCAACCTCTGTCAGAGGATCAAATATGCTCTATTTATTCCTGCCATTCAAACACAGCCTTAAAAAGGGACAGCCGCTAAATAACTGGGACAAATAATTTGATACCCATCTGGAAGAGAACAGAAGTAGTCATTGCACTGAGCACATTCTTGGTGTTCATTCAAACCCTGGTTAATAGCTCCAAGAGAACATGACTCAGATCCTACCAAGCACAGTGGAAATCAAACCTCCCAGCAAAGAGTGGCAGCCTGACAAATTGTTATGTTTGTATCACCTACATGTGTCAACCCATAACTTGAGAGATTTTAAATAATTACACAGAGACCACAAACACACATATTCCCAGTTTCATTGGAAAAGCCATGTTATGTACATGGGACAAGAAGAAACCCTAACTCCTTTTCTCACAGTGGCATCTATCATCCTCTGCGCATCAATAACTGCTCAAAAAAATCAGTTGCCACGCTAGGGGGAAAAACACTTTCCAGTGAACTGTTAATAAGAAAACCCTAGAGCAGAGTCAAGACTCAGCTTTGCATAAGAGAGAAATCCTGAATGCTCAGCTTGCATACAAAATCAGAAGAGAACCTCTATATAATTGATGGAATGTTTAATTTATATAAACAGCTGCTTGTGACTACCTGAATGAGATCTTCTCAAACGTTTGCCTTTCAGCCACTGGAGGGAACACAAACAGGGGGACAGCATGAAGAAAGGTGAACTAGAGAGTCGGCATTCTCGCCACTCATCAACGTTCCCACAGAAAGTGGAAAGCTTTGCCAGAGAAGCAGCCACTAATCCTGCAGCTCCCTGTTATTATGCCAACAGAAAATGATCCTTCTAAACACGGATCAAATGTGGTCTGATACTGTACTGCGATCCAAAAGCAGCAGGCAGATCAGTCTGGTGGGCTTGTTGATGCTGATGGTGCAGCCAGAGCACAGTTAGCTGGAACCAGACGGAGCCTCTTCCACCTCCGGAAGCTGTCTGCAGGGATCTGAAGGTCAGCTAGCTGACAAAAATCAGGATCATTTTATCATGTCTGCTTGGTCAAACTCTAGGCTGAGCCACTATTCACAAACTGAATCGATTCTCTTTACAACATTATTTAAATTATTCCGGAGGATGAAAAGGAACAGTACAGTTATTGCCAGTGCTCCCACTCAACAGTGAAAATACAAGCAAGGCTGAACTGCACAATAAACAATCTTTACTGCCACAAAACAGCAGGGTGAATAAAAGAATTGAAAAGTAACTTTCCCTCTCCTAAGTAGGATACGTATGATATTTTCTAGACACCCTTTACTACTAAATGAATGAATTGCAAGATGGAGTCCCAAACAGGGTACAAGAAGAGTGTCCTGGAAAAAATCCAGCATTGTCTTTTCCAGCTGCTTGTGTGAGGTTAACAGAAGGACTGACTTCTATTGTGGGAAATGCCCAACTCAAATCTTTTGTATTCATTTTTGATTAACAGCTTTAGTCATTGGGGAATTATCAGCAGCCTGGTAAAAAGTTCAAAGCTCTTTGTGTGAAGAAAGATGGCCAAATGGCTAGGAGAGGAGGGGAGAGTGGGGTACAGAGTGAGAGAAGAAAGTGCATAGAGGTGGATGAAGAGGAAACAGCAAGATTGAGAGGAGGGAAGGTATGTGATACATGAAAAAGAGAAAAGAGGGATGAAAATAAAAAGGGAACATGCACTACCACCTACTTTAACACAAGTTCTCAGATAGATACCACGTGGCTTGAGGCTTGTTCTGAGATGTCTGGACCCTTATGTTATTTTTTTTAAATTTATTTATAATGTCACATTTTAGATTGATAGAAAGACAGCAACAGTGCTTTGGAAATTCCAGATAGACTGTACACTTGACATTTTGAATTTAAAAGAAATTTGAGTATAATACAGCTAAAATTAAACAAACAACCATGTTATTCCTTTAAAAGGTACAAGCTCTAGCAGCAATGACATCTCGCCATTGCTAGTGGCCTCATACATCACACCAGAAAAAAAAGGGTAAAGTTTTCAAACCTAAACAAGTGACTTATAATAACCTATCGATCTGGTCTGATATGCTGAAACAAAAGGACACCTTTGTATTTCTCTCTTTGCTAATGGCATCAGCCTGTCCAAGGAATCAGGAACTTTCACTTAAAGGCTCTGTCAGCACAGATCCACGAACACCTCAGTGACCGTAGCGGTATGAACCCAGTGAGCACACAGAATCCTATCAGACTTCTGTAAGATCAGGATCAAAGATACATACCCCAGTGAGCAGGATGTCAAACTTGCTACCCCAATATGGGTTCCAGTAGCGGCAGGATTACTAGCAATTACTTCATTTCAAGCAATGGGGCTTCCAGCCTCTCAGAAGGACTGCTTAATTCTGACAGTGCAGTCCAGCTTCCAGACTTCTGCTTAGCCATGCATGCCATACCTCTTTGTGCTTTGTATCACAGTACCCTATCATCACCTCTCACTCTGCTCAGCCTTTTTTTACTCTCAAAATGACACTATCACCTCTTGAGGTGTTGCAATCTCCCTAACTTCTGCATCTCCCACCCTTCCACATCCCTGCTGAAATACTTTTCTTCTCTTGCCCTTACCACAGTACCTTCCCACAGTATAGGCCAATGTCCTCCACCTCCCAATATATTCGTACATCCATACAGATGCAAGTCGTTGCCACGGGTTCTCCAAAACCCACACACAGGTACACAAGTGCTGCCTAGGTTGTCAATGCTGAACACCCAGCTAGCAGCATTGCTGTAGCTCTTAGGTGCTGACAGGACAATTTGTATCGTGAACCTCCAGTGGCTTGTTGACCATATCCTCTGCCTATTTAGTTTACAGTAGAAGTTTCAATTTCTGTATCAGTGCACCCAGCTGAAAAACTTGGGTCAAAGCTGGTTACAGCTATGAATCGTTATTCCAGAGAAAGGACCAGGAGCAAAACACAGTTCTGCCACCCAAAATCATTACTGAAATCTGCACTCATTTGGTGATCACACAGAGCAAAACCCGAAATGCCTGTAATTCCAACAGGGATGAAAATTCCTCTTTGGCATCTACTCCTGTACAAAATGAAGAGAGGCTGTGCTTAGGTGACTGGAACTAATGGAGTGAAATGGATATGAGTGCCCTGTCAGCTGCCTCTGTATTAGATAGCAGAGGAAAGAACTACTACCAGCGTGAATGCATTCATTGCTAAGGGAACAAGAAAGAACAAATACTGAAAAGCACCAAACTTCGGACATATTTTACTTCTATATATGCTATTTTCTCTATTGAAAGCTGATACAATTGCTGTTGTTTTTCTGAGACACTGAAAGGTCTGCTGTAAAACTGATGTTTCAGAACAGTAAAATCAGAAAAAAAAAAAAGAGTAAAACATCCCAGAAAAATCAACAGAGAGAATGAATATGTGTTTGTTTTAAAAGGCTTCAACACTTAATTTCCTCAGGCAAATGTAATGTGTAAGGGTTACTTCTAATGTGAGAAAT
>NW_009714945.1:13412-30657 GCF_000703405.1 Apaloderma vittatum
TTCCTGCTGGCTACTCTCTGAATGTACCAAATTTAACAGGAGGTGACAGTTATGCCGGTTTTCTTGCCATTGCTTTACTATCAGAGTTTATCTTGTTAGACAGTGTCCTAAAGATACAGACCTAAGATTTTCCAGAGGGCAAAAAAGAAAACAAAAAGAAAAAAGGGGGGCAGGGGGGAGGGTAGAAGAATACAAATAAAATATTTTAAACCATGCATTTTACCTAAATGCTCTTGAGTATTAGTTTCAGCCATTTTTAGTATTTCAACCAGGTAAAAGTCACCAACTAAAAGGATATGACAAAGTCCATAGTGCAAATGACACTAACGATGCACCAAGAAAATATATTTAACCAACCAAAAAGCACTTCTACTCATGTTACTAAAATATGGTTGATGACAGCAAACATAAAAATAAAACTGTAAGAATTATACTTCCATTTTAATTCTGTCAGATAGATGGCATGAAACTACCTCATGAAATTTACAGCATATTTTGATGCTGAGGTGAAAAGCAAGGGTAAATCACATTGATCCTCTTTTAAGCTCACAAAGGAAGTCCATAAACTTCACAACTCAGTTGTTTGCTCTGTTCCTCACTCACAAGAAGATACACAGCATCACTCCCTTCGAATTAATAAACAACCAGAGATGCAGAAAAATGCTTAGAATCTTTCTTAGCAATTTTATCACAGATAGAAAGGTCATAATGTGTCTAATGCATGGAAAAACTGGAAAGAAACTCCTGAGAGGTGCACAGCAAGTGATAAAGCTGGAAAAATTAGAATTCCCTTGCAATCATAGACACAACAAAAAGCCACGTTCACTTCCTTGAGCACATCTGTTCAAGTACTGGAGGTAAAATGAAAACCAGAAATCTCCACAAAATGAAAAATCATGAAAGCTTTGGTTTTGGTCTGGGATTTGGTTGTGGGCTTTTTTGGAGAGAGAGGATTTCTTTCTTGTTTGTTTTAAATAGGAGAGTTACTCTTTCTTGTTAGAATAGACAATACAAATACAAGTAGAGTCCTAAGAGTCCTTGGGTGTTACATAGTTTTTTCCTTCCAAAGCTTGCACAATTATTTCACATCAGTTTTCATTAGTCTGAATCATGACATCATTGTGCACAGAATAAGAGTTCACTGGCACAATCCAGATCCAGTGCTTAAATTGCTCTTAGAGCAGATACGGTAAGTCATGTTTTTTGAACTAAAGAAATGCAGCCTTCTCATAGAATGGGTAAGAGAATTCTTTTGTTAGCTGTCAGTGGGATTTTGCTATCTCTGTTAAATATATAATGGTTAGTGTCATAACAAAGATCAGCCATCATGTTATGGCATTCATCTTCACAAGTGAAGAGAGGAAGGGCTACTGTGATTTATTCCATTTCTCCTCATGAGACGATTAACGTCGTAAGAGATTAGTCTTCAGTACTGACTTGTACACAGAGTAAAATACAGGGCTGGAGTAGGATGCTAGACAGTTTTAATTGCCATAAGTTTGGAAGCCCTTACAGATGGCCCAGTTGACAGTTAGTCATCTAAGGTTTTCAAAAATAGGAGCATATTTTGCAGTTCAGTAACTTACATCCATTTCATGTCGTTTATTTGCTCAGTCTTTCCTATCAGTCTTTCCTCATAGTCCTTTCCCCCATCTCTTCACCTAAGTCCACCCACACTGTCCTGTTAAATACACTATTTATTGCAGAGCTGAAATCCATACTAGCATTTTATAGCGATATTTGGTAGCAGCTGTTTAAAGGTTTGAAAAATACACTAACAACTATTACTAAGAAACACTTGTCACGCTACAGGCAAACTAGAAAGAACATATAATGACTCTATATCTATGTTTGTGTTCATATATAAATACATAAATAAAACTTGGGATAGAAGGAGTAGCTTTCCTCAAGTTCTGAGAAAAGTTACATGCTCACATCTTCCCCAATACCTTGTAAAATAATCTGACCATCTTAAATTAAGTTAATAATCTTTCAAAAGTCTGTAACTTTGGAGAAAGGCACACAGATTATTTTGTTTACAAGCTCCTCACTCCTTATGAAAGAAAATACTTCAGCTAATAATGTGGTGAAAAAACCCACATGATAAACAAAACTCCTCCCCAAAAATGAATTATCTGTATTTTCTTAAACTTTAATCTTTGATGTAACAGTTTATTCTGTTAAATCCAAGTCCTTACCATTGGTTTACATCAAATAGAACACATTATTAAAAAGCTCTCACCACAAAGCGTTATCTTTATCTAGGCTTCTCAAGTATTGACTTAAACATTTTTATCGGGCTGTTAATCTCATCCACATATAATGTGATCAGCAACCAAGACCAGCCCTGACAGTGAGACCAGGCAGGTAACAGGGCAATATTATGGCAGGGAAGAAGTATCAGGAAAGCTAAGGACATTTCTTATTGATGGTAAGTGGATAGGAGAGAAAAATCAATGGGTCCTCATCAGTACAACTGTCTACCAGCTGGTTGCTGATTTCCCTTGGAGATTTAAACCAATAGGAGAAATCACTTTGTATAGGTAAACAAACTCAATAGGACCTTCAGCCTACAAAGAAAAATGGTGACTTCAAAACTGGAGTTCATAAGGGGAGGAAATGCTGATTGTTAAACCAACGGTTTGTAATCAAATCTCAAACCAAAATACAGAATATGTCTTCCCCCACGGTGGAAAAACCTGAAAATACTCATGACAATCTGCACAAAACTTTGTTATGGAGGGGCCAGACTCCTGACCCTGCTTGAAGGTATTATTCTGAGCTACAAGATTGGCTGATCCCTCCACGTGAAACTGGACAAATATTGACCAGGTAACAGTGAGGAATGACCATCAGCCACACATTATCACACAATTAGCATCCCAGACTCCAGAATCACAGCAAAATAATTGGTCAACAGAGAGGAATCATGAAGGATTTTATAAAGGAATATAAATACTGTGACTTCTCACAAAGCTAAGTTTCGGGTTCAAGGCAAGCTTCTAGTTTTAAGGGTCGTTAATACCACAGAGTTATTTCTTATCCTAAGACCCCTCACTATGCATCGAACAGATTTAGCTGTTACCCATCCAGATGGTCACTGTAACCAAAGAAAGGCAAACCAAGAGAGAGTAAAATATGGCTGTTATACAGTATATTCAGTCAAAGTTTTTATTTTTCTTCTCTGAGCATCGACATACACACACATGAGGATCTGAGTTTTCCCAATCAGCAAATGTAGCAGCAAAAATTTTCAGCTCCTAGAAAATGCTACTGGGAAATAAATTCACTGTCTATGGGGTTTAGGCACATAATTTTAAATATAATGTTTTAGAAGTTGACAATACTATATGTTTCAGCTGTATCTTACATACCCCTCCAAAACCAGCTAGCAACAAGTGAACAGAAAAATTAAAAGTGCTTTATGGAAAAGTTACATTGCCTCAACTTGAGACTTCAGTGCAACTACTGAACTCATACTGTACCTTTGAAACAATGAGAATTAGTAATGAGATTAGCCTTACAGTTCACATCCAGGAATGCAATCTTCCTTTAACTGTACCAGAAAAAGACATACAATTTAATTTAGGAGATTTACATTCTATGTCCTCTGAGGCTAAAACAAATAAACCAAGGTGGTCCTGTAATTCTGTGTCCAGAATCACAGGAAAACTACCACAGTCTCATATTCAAGCATCATATCAGACAGACTTTTGGACATGGGAGTTTCTAGGCAATTTTTTTTTTTCAGCTGCTCTAGAAATAACCTGAGCAAGACAATTTGAAACCAGTTCTGAAAATTCCAATAGGGGATCTTACTGCTAAATGGATGAGAGAATACTTCAGAAGACAAATTAGTCTCTTCAACTATTTCAAAGGGATTACTTATCATTTCAACAGTATTCCTTTGGTCAAAATTGCTCATAATGGAATTTATTCTAAAAATAAATGGAATGCAACATAATCAAAGCATAGTATTGGATATTAGGAAAAATTTCTTTACTGAAAGAGTGGCGAAGCATTGGAACAGAGCTGCCCAGGGAAGTGGTGGAATCGCCATTCCTGGAGGCGTTAAAAAAAACGTGTAGATGTGACACTTCGGGACATAGTTTAGTGGTCATGGTAGTGTTGAGTTGACAGTTGGACTTGATGACCTCAGAGGTCTTTTCTAACCTTAATTATATGACTCTCTGATTTCCAAGACAAAGGCCTTGTTTTTTTACAGAGGACAGAAGATATTTTTTTTTTCATCTTAGTGTTTTGTTGCAGTTCTTATACTTGCAAAGCCTGAGAAGAATACAGACTTTAAAGACAAATGGCTTGGGGACTTTAGCTGGTTATCTATTAAGAGAAATGGCAGCAACATAACTAAATAAAAAAATGAAGTGCAATTTTGTCTAGAATATAGGAAGGGATTTTTTTTCCTTATTTCTTCCATTCAGTCGTATATATTTTTCTGTCCTCCCTTCAGTATATTTGCTCTTCTACTTCTCATTGGTACAAGAACACCTCCACCTCTTCTTCACTGCTTCCCACTGCAGCACTACCATCTTCCTCCCCAGCATCACATCAGTATCACCACATGACACACCAACAGATAGAAACCCAGTTTCATTCTCTTCTACTAATCCCAGAAAATGTATGCAAGTATGGAAAGTAACAAGCTTCATAACTGTTACTCTGTATGCATGTAGCATTTAAAACCTCACTTTTTTCAGAATATTAATCCTCAGAATGCTTTCCTCAGATCCCTTCCCTCCCCCTCCCCACCTGTATTTTTCTATAAAATTAACCCCAACATTTAACAACACTTTAACTAACACATGAACCTTCTTGCTATAACAGCTCTAAGAATGCTGATAATGGCAAACAGGTGCAGTGATTTTTAATTTTTTTTAAACTTCTCATTCTCTTTGCAGCTTTTTCAGAAGCATTTCCCAATCGCAATGCACATATATCAACCTCAGTTATCTAGGCAGCCACTTCTGTGGATCCAGCATTACTTTACTTTAACACTACTTTAAGCAGCTTGAAACATTCTCCTGCAGCTCAGACACTAATATAATGAGTTAGCACATGAAAATTACAGTATGAAACTGAGCCTGTCTGAGGGTAAAGATGACCACACAGAGAGAGAATTTATTTTTTGTTGTTGTTTTTTTAGTTTAATTGAAGTGTTAAAGACTTTGAGAATTATAGTAAGATGAGAATGTTCTGATAATGTGTCAAACAATCTAGGTAACCCTACAAATTCATGGTAATAGAAGTGTTCTGTTTTGCAACATAACATTATTTCATTAGGCACTAATCTACAAAAACAAATAAAAAAATCTAATAAGTCCCTGAAAACAAAACAGATCCCACCTAAGACAAACTAAATTGACAGATTAAGGTATTTTACAATTCTTTTTTTGGGGGTGGTTGCTTGCTTTTTCTAAACAGATTACAAGACAGTAAGAAAATGCTTTTCTGATCTATCTTCCAAAATCCATACAAAACATTCTTGATCAACTGTTTTGACTCAGTTACTGCAAAAGCTTTTTAAGTTTCCCATCTTCTACTGAAGTTTTCAATCCATAGTTCACAGACCAGTTGAAAGACTTTTTGGTGTCCATTAAATACAACAGCTCAAATGATTGCTCAGACACCAACTCTATTCTCAAGGCGTTTCACTCTGCCCATTCCTCTTATTACCTCTTGCACTGTGTCCTGCACCCTTCAGTCAGCCACATCAGTCAAGTTTGTTCACTTCTCCCACAATTATGATCTTTTTCATTCCAAAACTCTCTCGAGGAGCTCCGCAGTCTCCTTCACAAGTGCTGCTGCTGTGGGCCTGGAGGCCAAATTAACAACCCATGATGGTTACAGTGAACATCAAACATCTGCTGTGAAGGGCTGAGCATAGCACAGGTACCAAGAAGTTCCTGGAGGTACCTCCTAAAATGCAATAATCATCAGCAATGTATGTATAGAGCATGCAGTAACTTGCATGGCCAGACTGATAAAAATCTCTAAATCTGCTTGTGAAGCCACAGCCCTCTAGTTCTTAAGTGCTTCTAACAACTCTGAAAAAGAGCATGTTTTAACACCACAGCCATTTAGTGGGGCTCACTTTCTTTGGAACACTGTATCACAAAGAGCAGGAAAGATCCTTCTTCAAAAGATAACTGCAGTGTTTAAACTATCTTAAAGCAACAATTCCATTTTCTTTCAGTACATGCTCTTTGGGGAGCAATCCCATGCTCTAGAAAACATAATATTAACTAACAGACATTTACAAAGGACAGGAAGCATCAGTCCAAGACAAATACATAGGGGTGGTTATCATTTACAAGTTCCACTCAGATGGGTAGCTCTCATTCCAAAAGTGACAGGAGAAATTTGCAGTGAGTCAGTTGATCCCTGAACACTGACTGAAGGAACAGACTTTTAGCATGAAGAATCTGATTTGCAAGAAGAAATAACCACACAACTGGACCAATGCAAGAGTTGAGAGCAGCATCCATTTCTTGCTATCACAGTCTACCAAAGGATGCTGGGGCTCGTTATGGACAGACCAAATATTCCAGGCACGTAGACTTGTTTCTGTGAATTTCTCAGTCAGTCTACAGGGCTGTAACCCAATACTTGACATGATATATAAGATTCAGGCTGCTAAGTCAGGAATTTGAGGGACCACATCAAAACGTGCAATCCTTATTCTGTCCCACCATCAAATACTTCCTACTGGGATACCTAGCAAAAAGCACTTCAGCTATTGCCCAGGAGGCCACTGGTGTACTGTGGTCTATATTCAGTCTCCAGCCGCAGAGATGTAGTGGGCAGGGTAAAGTAAATTATCACAAGAATTTCCATCATTATTTCAAAGCATTAATAGCCTCATAAAAGACAGCTCATGCTCTATACTGCCGAAGCTTCCCCCTTCTTTTCTATGACTAGGCCTGATGGACCCATGTACTGGCTGAACTGTCCAGGTGGTCTGCTGATGTGTGCTTAACACAGGAAGTGTTTAACAACACAGCTTAACAGCACAGCATCCCAAGAACAGGGCAAAAGGAAAACAAAAAAACAACCTCTGTGTAAAGGATTGCCAATGTAGCAAAATTGGCTGCACAGATTTTTCTTATTCTTGGTCAAAAAAAAAAAGTAAATAAATCTTTTCAAACTGAGACACCTCACTACAAGAACAGTCTGGGTATTTTCTTGCTAGCCCCTGACATCTTCAGGAAAGTACACACTTGTGGAGTCATTGGTCATCTTGAAATCAGCAACAGAAATGTATTAACATATCTTCAACAGTAAATTATTTGAAAACATCTTACACAGTGATTTACTGAGCTTACTCCACAGCTAGGCAGTGAGCCCTACTAAGTTATTCTACTTTTTTTTAAAATAGAAGATGAGTGCTTGCAAGATGACTCAAAAACCTGCATTATGAATGAAACAAATTATGAAATAGATTAGAATACATTAAGCACTACTGCTCTAAGGATGAACCTGATGCAGCATTGCTACATCAAACTGCAGAAAAAATCCAGAGTCTAAGTCCAAATAAACCTCAAATAAAGCACAGAATGTGAATGAGCACCATTAAGTGGATACAGAATACTTAATCTGCACAAGAAAATTAATGTTTTGTGTCTAGTCACTGTCAGAAAAAAAAAAAAAAAGATGTAATGATGCATTTGAATTCTAAATCATGGCTATTAGACAACTTTTCATAATCATTTTATTCTTCTAGTTCTCCCACTTTTTTAAGTAGGATATGAAATTCTACAAAAAGACTGGATTCTGGCAAAGCCCAGAAAAGCCCTAGCTCCTAGGATGGATAATGAAAGTTACCAATTGATTTTGTTGATTTCACAAAAGTAAAACTAATCTGGGGCATGTGACTTTTTTTTCAAGTTTGAACAGAAAAGGTGACCTTGAGACCCTTTCCAACTTCATCTGCTATGATTATCAGTTCTTTGATTTTTGAAGTAATGCTGTAATTAAGATGCTTTTCCTCTCTAAACACGAAATTCTAAAGAGGTTCTCATTGGTCTTGCCTGTCTAGAAATGCCAACTGAGATGAAAAAAAGCTAATGTGATCAGTGTGTCGTAATTTTGAGACAGCTTCTTAGACCAGAAGAGTAACAGCAGACAATGGCCAATAAGGGTCTCCTTTCTCACACCACCCTTGCTAGGAAACACTGACAGACAGACATTGTGACACAGAATGTCACATGCTTCTCTGATACAGTAACACCAATAGATATCCCAGAAGCTGATGGATAACAGGATATTTTGAGGCATAAAAAGAACTAATATTTATCAAAAAATAGGTATCAGTATCAATAGACGTACTGAAATTTGTTCAGTTAAAAACAATCAAAGCAGAAAGTTATCACTTATAGAAGGATGGAGTTAAATACTTTAGCAATACAAAGGCAAGAAAAATCATACAGGACACGAAGACTGGCTGTGATTTTGCTAGAGGCTGTAGACATTTCACTTGGCATCTCACCAACCTTAGTGAACCGCTACACACAGTTAGGCAGGTTCTCCAAGCTGCTAAGTCATCTGCAATGGAATAAAACTTCGACCTTCAAATGGCTGATGTATACTTTGGTAAGGCTTTTCCCCCTCTAGACATGAGGTTATACATGAAGCTAACCAGGATAAAGCAATATAAACCCTGACTAGAATGGCTGCTTCAGGAAATTCCTCATTGTGTTTATACTGAACCAAGATCACAAGAAAGAGAAAAAATAGCTTTGTCATTGAAGTTCTCCAAACCAAATCATCTCCTAGCTCAAGATGTTTGTCTATCAAGGAACACTTCTGAAGATGCAGATGTTCAGAAAATGTTGTTACCTGTAAGTGAGGCTATGCTCTGTAAGATAAGACTGTCACCCACAAGATAATGGTCTCTAGAGCTGAGACTCTGCAAGCGGTGAAGAGGATTCTCATCATCATTGGTTCAGCTAGACCAATCTACGCATATAGGAGGACAAGTTCTAAAACAGAGTATGCAACGTGTGCCTTGGAAATAGATTACTTTCTGATGCTCCAAAATCAGGACCAATAAACTAGGACATGACCTGGAATGTCTTCTACCGAGAACTATAGCCCAGTCCTCTCAGTAACTTCCCTTGATGATTCCAGAGAAAAGACTGAACTGCGGCTGCCAATCCTGGCAAATGTTAGACAGAAACTAAACTCAACGCTACACTACAAAACAAGTCTCCTCAGACACCTGAGGTAAAGGATGCCACATCCCACTCAGAAACTCTAATGTAACAGCTGGATCCCACGTGTTAAAAACCTAATCTAAAAGGTCCTCTGATGTGGAGGAAAGCTACACACTAGGGTCCACACAGACTTTGTTCTGCACTCAAGCCATTGAAGAAAGATGAACTCTTAACGTTCAAAAAACTGAAAACATCAAATCCCGCTGTTTTCCTGTTCCAATGCCAGAAACACCAGTGAATGGTGCTGCTCTGGATCCCTCCAACATTAAGTGCAGTCTCCAACACCAATTAGTGCACTGACACCAAAGAGCTCTAGGAAGAAAGCATGCACTGCCAGTAAGCTCATTAATTGCCTCCTGATACTCATGTCTGTGCTAACGTACAATAGTCACAAATGGATACATTTAAGTAGTAGTCTGCTTCAAGTATGATATTCAGAAAGACACAGGTCATCCCTTCAAACCAAGATTAGTTGCAGGTAAGAAGTCACCTCTCTACCCTTGTTACCTTCCCAAGAAAGTAACTCGAGCAACAGAAAAGTATCCAGCAGGATTTTGCAAAGACAGAGCAGCCTCAGGTGGTCAGTACCTCAGGAATTTGGGTTTCTTTGGGGAGGGTTACTGTCAGCCAAAGCTGATAAGAGATTAAATGAGCCACCTAAGGCCAATCTGTTGTCCTTGAGCAGCACTGGGATTTGCTACCTGACTAACAGAATGAGGAAATGGGTTGAACCAGGATGTGCTGCTTAAAGCCAGCTCTGTTACAAATCACAGAATCATGGAATGTCAGGGGTTGGAAGGGACCTCAAAAGATCATCTAGTCCAGCCCCCCGTCAGAGCAGGATCACCTACAGTACGTCACACAGGAACGCGTCCAGGCAGGTTTTGATTGTCTCCAAAAAAGGAGACTCCACAACCTCCCTGGGCAGCCTGTGCCAGTGCTCTGTCACCCTCACAGGGAAAAAGTTTTTCCTAATATTTTTGTGGAATCTCCTGTGTTCCAGCTTGAATCCATTGCCCCTTGTCCTGTCATTGAATGTTGCTGAAAAGAGCCTGGCTCCGTCCTCCTGACACCCACCCCTGACATATTTATAAACATTTATGAGATCATCCCTGAGCCTCCTCTTCTCCAAGCTAAAGAGACCCAGCTTCTTCAGCCTTTCCTCATAAGGGAGATGTTCCACTCCCTTCATCATCTTTGTGGCTCTGCGCTGGACTCTCTCAAGCAGTTCCCTGTCTCTCTTGAGCTGAGGGGCCCAGAACTGGACACAATATTCCAGATGTGGCCTCACTAGGGCAGAGTAGAGAGGGAGGAGAACCTCTCTCGACCTACTAGCTACTCCCCTTCTAATAGCCACGAGGGCACATTGCTGGCTCATGGTCATCCTGCTGTCCCCTAGAACCCCCTAGTCCCTTTCTCCTACGCTGCTTTCCAGCAGGTCAGTCCCCAACCTATACTGGCACTTTCCCAAGTGCAAAACTCTACACTTGCCCTTGTTAAACTTCATAAGATTTCTCCCAGCTCAGCCCTCTAGTCTGTCTAAGTCTCTTTGAATGGCTGCACTGGCTTCTGGTGTGTCAACCACTCCTCCCAGTTTTGTGTCATCAGCAAACTTGCTGACAGTGCTCTCTAGTCCCTCGTCCAGGTCATTGATGAATATACTGAACAGCACTGGCCCCAGCACAGACCCCTGAGGTATCCCACTAGACACAGGCTGCCAACTAGACTCTGCCCTATGGACTACAACTCTCTGACGTCTTTCCTTCAACCAATTAGCAACCCACCTCACTAATCGGTCATCCAGACCACACTTGCTCAATTTACCTATGAGGATGCTGTGGGAGAGTCGGTCTTCTGCCTTTGCATGGGAAGCTGACTGACGCAGAATGAGGACTGAAATATTTGATAACTTCAATCTGTAAGTTTCTCAAAAGGAAGATTTGGTCAGTTTCAACTGGAACCCATGGAATCATAATGAAATAATTTCCACTAATCACATCTGCTCCCAGATCTTGTTAGCAAAAAAAGAAGGTTGCTATTTAGTTATTGCTCTTCACAGGAAATATTTAAATTATCATCATCACACCCAGGAAAAGGAAAATGTTTTGAACTTCACAACATTTAAAAAACCCTATTACTCCAAAGCCAGAGGTCAAGTTTGGAAAATGACTCTCCACGTGACTGTAATCCGCCAGTCACCGTGCAAAGAAAAAGAAAAGGCTTGAGCAGGAAGTACAGTGAGTTTGGCTTTTTGTCTTGAGGACAGCATCCTACCTGGTCTCAACTAGGATACTGCAATGACATGGTTTGATCTAGGAAACTTGTCAACTGGGCTAGCAAATCCAAAGTAGCCTAGCTCTGAAGGGTAGTAGGGCCTTGTATGTGGTTAGCGGAAACTATTTCACTGCGATTCCACCAGTTCCACATGCAACTGACCAAATCTTGTTTGTGAGAAACTTGCCAACTACTGGAAGAAGAAAAAACAGATCAGTTACTTCAATGCAGTATGACAGGAAAATACTAGTTCTTCTACAGAGAAAGGTAAGGCAGGAACCACTGGAAGCATTCACTATAGCAGCGAGCATTAAATCACACCTTAAAGGTACTGACAATGCCTTCACATTGTTGATGAATGCTCATATTTAAATTATTTCAGAGTTTTCTCCTATGTTATCCTGTTTTAATAGAAGTAATGTGACATTACTGAGGACAGGTCCCTTTCCTGAGTTGGGTTCCTGCCTTCCTAAAGGATGGCAAGGGTTAAAGGGCTATCTCAAGACAAGAGTTAGAATCTCACTCCTCTCAGTCTGCCTTAAAAGAATGCAAAAGGTGAGCTGAAATAGATTATACTTATATTTTATTTGTAGATCACCTTTTAAAATAAACCACATTAAAACATACTAATTTCTGTGTTATTTCATACTAACAATATAAAATACTGACACAACCACAGAAGGTAAAAAAAAAAAATAAGTGCAGCCTTAACCTTGTCTAACAAATGCAAAAATTACTTTGAATAAAACAAACTGGAGGAAACCCTAGAGCAAACTAAATAAAATATAGCTCTTCAAAGCAGCATTGATTGCAGATCAAAAGGAAAGGCCATCAAAACTTCCTGAGCCACAATGTTTCTGCATGTCTGAAAAAGAATTAACTCAGAACAAATATGGAAATAATAGTAGGTCTCTGTTAAGCCAACAACAAAGAAATCCTTAATACCATAAAACAAAGTTATGTCAAATCTCCCATTTTTAAGATGCACGAAGCTCCTTTCACACAATGCTTTAAAACATTATTTATAGCAACAAAAGCTAAGACTTAACATAAAAGTCAAAGGGATTATCATCAATGGTCTAGCTACATAGAAGTTACACTTCTAATTTTTTCTTTCATTTGTGGTCTTAAAATATGAAGATGTAATGCAAAAATACTTCCATACTGCTCTACGATCTGTTTCAACTATACTATCTTAACAGACCAGATGAAGCAACAATCAGCTTTTGGACTGTCAGCCACATTAAACAGTAACACGCAAGCTGACAATTCCAACGGGCTTTTGATGATTTTCATGGTTTACTTTCAGCACCAGTTTCCTTAATTAATTAGTATAATTTTCTTAAAGTTAATAGGAGCAAGAGAACAACTCTCAGTTAAGAGATGGATCCTGTCAGAAGACTAAGAAATACAAGAATTAAAGTAATAGTATTACTCACCAAATACGCACACATCACCTGAACCATGAGGACTCTCCATAGCACCATAAAACACATAGTCTTCAATAAGACAAAAAAAACCTCTCTGTCAGAATGAAATTTGAAGAAGGAGCAAAAATACTGGAGAGGAGATATAAGACACAAATAACCCATGAAGAACCATCGTTATCATTCTTAGGATTTTCTTCTGTTTTATTGTCAACTAATGATAGAGACTTAGCTGAACTGTATTTCAAAATGCCTCTTACAGGAAAGAGAAGAGAAGCACAATAAGGGCAAGTTATTAATAAAAATGCTTTTAAAATGTTACTATAAGCTATTACCTTTCACAGGTAGATGTTCTACACTTCATACATATGCTGAGCTCTGCATTCCCAAAGTTAGCAGTCTCTACTCATTTTGTTTAGGCCTCTTTCACCTTTCTGTGTCACAAACAAAGGATCATGTCTAGCAGTCAAGTGATAAAAAGCTGGATCACTGCTACCTAATTAAAATTGTTATCAGTTCTTGTGTGGCAGAGTATCCTCAGACATGTTCTGTTCTCAGCATTTTTCATTTCAGTATTTTTTATGCAGTATCCAATGGCATGAAATTATTAGGAGGCAGAATCCACTATTTCAGGAATTTCAGCAACTGCTTGAGAGTCCTTGTGAGTCTATGAAGAGCTGAAACTAAATGGACACATTTTTTTTCAACTGAAAGGAATCATTACAAATTGCTTAAACTACTCAAGTGTTTAAGCTTTCTACTCAACTTTTACAAGTTCTATGTATGACCACAAAGCAACAATAACAGTTTCATCAAACAAGGATCAACTGAAAGAGAGGATGCTTCTCCTCCTTCCTTTAAAGATTTTCTTTTGTTCTCTTTCTTTTAAGTGTTCTATCTTAGTCTATCACATAAAAAAAGCAGAAAACTGGTATGGAGATCATGTCCAGTCATACACAGCATTGCTGTAGTCTGCTACAAAGTACAAAGTGAGTCAACATATCAGGTCTACATCAAAGATATGACCTTCGGCAGGTTGTAAAGACAGGTTGCAATTTTGTCCGTAAAAGTGTGTGTTCTACAAAATGGGTTCTGTAACATGAACTGTTAGCGGTATGCCACCATTCCACTGATCCCGCACATGCGTTCATTTCTCAGGAATGCTTGTAAGCTGGGCTATGCCTTGCCCTAAGATAAGCAGACTTGCACAAGGGAAAAAAGCAGCATGTCGCAGACAGAAAGATTCAACTGTCTGCAAGAGACTTCTTCCACAAGATGCAAGTTCCAGGACACGTCAGTGGCTCCTGTTTTACTGCCTGTATAATAATCACAGTATTTAGAGCAAAAGTATAATGGGAGTCCTTTCCTGCTTATGTTTTAAAAATTAAGAGAACAGCTTGAAAAAACACTGCATTGCAGGAACTCAAGTTTTCAAAGAAGCTTTAATCAAATACCAAAAAACAGTAAATGCAAGAGTGACTGTCAGCTTGGAGCCTCAGCACTTAGACTTATGCATTACAACGTATTTTAAGACTGTCGTGTAATGTATTTTCCTAAAGTACTTCTGCTTCTTTCATTGTGAATGTGGGAAATGGAGAGCTGTGTAATGATTTCAGGCTTGAGTCCAGTTTTTGTACTCCTTTTTTATCCGTAACTATTACATGGTGCATTAGAAGTTTCAATATAGACTGAATATAGAAATGTGACCATATTCATTTCTCTCATAGTTACTGTGAGAGAAATAGCAACATAGTGAATGAGGCAAAAGTGTAGCCACAGAAGGAAGATGATTTTATGACTATGAGACAGAACTACTATGGAGACGATCTCGGTACCATAACTGCCTCTCCCACAGATTTCCTGTACAGCTTTGAGTAAGGTACTTAATCTTTCTGTGCCTCATCTCTACATGGGTAAAGCAGAGGTCAAAATACTTAACTTCATAGGCATGTTATAAGTATAGAAACATTTGCATTTGGAAGGTACTGAGTGTTACTAATAATAGCTACATATGTACAACTGAAACACTAAAGAAAAACATAATCAGCACTCAGTTTGAAAGGTATACAGAAAAATAAGTATGGCACCTCACATCAAGCAAAGAAAATGAAACATCAGCAACTCTTGGGAGTGAACTTAAAGTACTTTGGAAAGAAGTACATCATTTAAAGTCTAGATTGTTATATAGGGACATTGACAAAAGCAGAAAAAAACCCACATCAGCATCGTTATCTCTGTCACATCACACTTTATCATTTCACTTTGAAAGTCTGATATTGTTGTAATGTAAGGGCTTTTATAGAAAATTTAACACATAAATACCCATATATCTGCTGTATTTATTAATTCAACCCCTTGTTGCCAAAAAATAATTCAGTAGCATACAATTTTACAAGATATTGATCTCGGTAGCTCACGAGTTGGTTTTTGTGAGTAGGTATCAATCACTTTACTGTTTACTTGTCGTTGGAAAGAAATTGATTTAATCAAACCTTGCAGTAATACATTATTGATGTACCCTGAAAAAACTAAGTCATAATGAACTATCAGGATCCTAACATAAACACTGTAAGGAGCGGCAATTTTGGCTTCAATCTTTCATCGTGATTTGCAAACATATGTCACTATGCAAGCAAAGCCTGGTGCAAGACTGTAGTTGGTCTGAGCAGCACTATGTATCATTCGCATAACAGACTTAGGACGAGCTCTCCACAACTTGGCAACTCCAGAAGGTTCGACAAAACCGGTGAACCTTGTGTATCTCCACCACTTATATACAGTAGTGTATAATTTTTACTTAATTTAACAAATTATGACCCTTCTGGGGGGAGTATGAGGTAATATGACATCACAAAAATAAGATAGTCTCAGCCGTTCTCCTCAGCATTGTTTCAGCCTTTGTTCTCCAGAGGTTTTAAACTTTTCTGTATATTAGACCACATGGGAATAGCCACAAACACAATAAAATTCCTTTGCACACATTTGTCGAACAAAATGCAGCTTATAGTGGCAACTGAAGCAGCAACTTAAAAGAGTAAAGTTCGAATAGCATTTGTTGTATTTTATAGGCTTTTGAATACATGTTGCCAGTTTAAAGGATGGAGAAACAAGTACTGTAGCAACATTCACTGCCAAAATTACTCTGGGAAAGGCGAGTGTACTACTGCAGTTAAACTTTTGTTACAAACAGACGACAGCAGCTACAATGTATCAGAGCATCTTTACTAAAGCCGCATTATTGCAAAACGTTGTAAGATGTAAAACGAGCCGTATCAGAATGTAACACTGACCAAACAAACGAGAATACCTCGGTACAGCTTACAGAGACATCTATAGGTAGTGACTGTCTAATATCTTATAATTATTTACGTAGGAGAGAGAGGCTGAACTTCTAGGTAGGCATTTGTACAAGAAGGTGAAAACGTTTTTACAAGATATGTGTTCCACAGCTAAATAAATAATAGCAGAAAGATATCAATATCCGTTACCAATAGCACAGACATGTTACTTAAGCAATTAAGACTGTATCAGAGATGGATAAAGTTGGTGTAGATACAAAAAGCAATGTAACCAGCAGCCTATCTTTTCAGCTTTGTCATCTTTCTATACACCCAAATGAAGCTGAACCAGACCCGACTTTGCCGAAGACACACGTATAAACGTGCACAATCATACACTCCGTGTTGTGCATAAACATTTGTTTCTAAATTCCTAGAATGTTGAGAACCTGTACATACTCTGAAAAACAACATAAACAATGTGCTCTATTACACTTGGCAAACAGTAATACGGAACCATGAAAACAGATACAGTAGGGTAAGGGAAACAGTTTCTTAATGAAGTGGGAATGGAGTAGGTCTCCCAAGCCACAGAGCTCTTCCAGAAGTGGGTTTGATTGCCCTGGATATTTCACTGCTCAGTAGGGGAAGCAGAGAGGGTGAAGGGAAATCCCAGGACAGAGCTCTCTCTAACGTCCTCGCCCCTCACCCCAGTCCTCATTCCTAGACGGATGAAAAGGCGATTCCTGGATATTTCACTTCTCTCTAGAATTAAAAGGATGGCTTTTCTTGGGATATCTGATGCGCGAACTTGCAGAGAGGGAAACAGCCCCTGGGTACTTGCACGCACGCACACAGACACACACATGCAAAAGAAGAAAAGAACAGGCATTTCCTCACACACGCACCGAGAAGGGATGTAGCAATTTCTGCTCTCCAGTTGGGGACGGGAGAACGGAGGGCTGCCCGTGCCGCCGGATCGGGCTCACCCACGCCCGGAGCGGGCTGCCCCGGCACGGCCGCGGGGAGGCAC
>NW_009714946.1:0-9940 GCF_000703405.1 Apaloderma vittatum
ATTCTGTGATTCTGTGATTCTGTGACTAAAATGTGTAGTATAAGAAACATCACGAGAAGATGCCTGTGAAGAACTGTGACTCCTACGATTTGAACAAGACAAGGGTGACCAACAGCGTTGACTGTTAGATCTCAGTAGTTACATTCTTATTAGTGTACATAATTATCCTTCAGAAAAAGTAGTAAACCTGGTACAAAATTAGTAAACCTAGTATATATTGTAATCTATTTTAAATACAGGAATTCTGAGAGAAAACTCAAAGCACATGATTGAAAGATACTGTTTTTCTGTTGTATTGATGCAAACAAGTGTTTAGAAAGAAATTGCTTTTTCAATCCATAATAACATGCTGAACCTTAAAATTGATAGATCTAGGCAAAGCAACTTTGAGTTTGTAAATGTCTCGGCAACTTGAAGACCGTGACCTATTATATATGTTTCTGGTCTGAAAAATATTTCAGACTATACAGTGCAGTGTAACATTTAGTGGAAAACAGTTCCTGCCTTGGTTGCCATTACGTGTGCTGCTTTTCTAATTTCTAGAAGGGATTGGAATATTACAATTTGCAACATTAAGATGAACATGGTTAAAGGCTGAATGATTGGCAAATGCCACTGGAAACATTTAGAGAGCCATCTTGTTCACAAAGACACTTGAAAGAAAGCCGATTTGAAGAGAAAAAAGAATAAACTTTATTCACTTTTTATCAGAAGAAATAGACTATATTTAATAAAGAAAAAATCTCATCTAGTGCAAGAAACAAAAAAAAATATTTAGTAGTTCCAGGACATTGTGTTGCCAATTACTTTTATTTCACTCTATGTAACAGTTCACTTACATATTATCGTGTGGCTTTTTATTTACAGTTAATACATCTGATGTTCTAAGAGATGTATTTCTTGTTCAGCAAGATTCATCTAAAACAAGGGAAATTTTGACAAATTTTTCAATTTCCTGCTTCAAAACTAGACTAATTTCCATTTGTTTTCAAAGAGATGTAATTTACAGTCATAAGTTAAAGCAAGTTAGCATCCTCAGGATCTGGATTTCAAAACATAAATGAGAATATGAGTCTTCAGGGGCCATGGATAGAGTGAAATACAGATAACTGCAGCTATACAGTTATGTAATCAGGTAAGAGTTTGGAGTTTAAGTGTCTGGCCATTGGAAAATGTTTGGGGTTTTTTTCTGAATGATTTGTGTATAACATGAGGCTCAGAGTGGTGTGTGTGACTTTGTTGCTTTCCTAGGGCTTATTTTGCTTTCAAAAGTGCTTGTCTTAAGTCTCAACTAAAGGAAAATGAAGAAGACTTGGTTTGGCAACGATGTATTGTAATGACTTGGAAATCCGGTCAAAGAATTTTCTGTATTATTCATCTTTATGTTTTAGTAGTGACTAACAGTACTCTTTAATTGGATACATTTAGAAGGCAAAAGTGCAACTTTTAAGACCTATTTTTATCACCTTTCAGTTAAAGTTTATGAACTAGTTTAATTCTGGAGAAATCTTCTTATCACTTCAATTTTTAAAAGAAAATATTTACATGACAGAAAGGACCTGCTAGGTCTGATCCTTGTAGTCATTTAAAAGCAATATTGCTATAAAGCTTCGTAAATATTCAACTCTTTATTTTTCCAGTTATATATACAACAATAGTTACATTCTGTAAGTAAGAATATTTTTATATTAAAATCAAATTGTTAAACATAGATATGCCATCTTTAGGTGTAGGCATCATTTATTTTATGATAGTTACAACTGCATTCTTCTCTTTGCACAGCAGGGAAGAAACAGGAGAGGCCAGCATTTCACCTTTGTGGGATTGTCTTAGTGAAGGACAGCAGAGATGAAAGCACAAGGATATATTTGCATTAAAAATACATTTAACAAACCGTAGGAAAGAAGTAGGTAGAGGATATTTGAATACTTTCCCGACCTCATATTCATTATTTCCAACTTAAATCTCCAGCATCTGATTAAATAGCACCACTGATTCCATTAAATATATGTGTTGAATGAATACACATTTTTAACGTGAGGTTCCAGAAGTAATTTTAAATAGAAAGAAGGCAAACTTTTTAATAAATTTTAATAAAAATTTATTTTTCTTTCTTTTGTTCTCAGTTTTAATTGGATACGGTTTCCATGATAGTTATTGGCTGTCCTCAGACGTGCAGCTTTGGACAAGGAAAATCTGTCTTCCCACCAGGAAGGATAACCTAACTTAAAAGCATGAGGCTTTGTAACTTTTAAAGGTGCTTCATGAGAAAGATCCTATTAGGGTTATTATGATATTATTGATAACCTATCTTTATTATTCCTTGTCCAGAACAGTAGAAAATAGCACTTAAATGCTATTTCTTTATATCAAATGACACTTCTCTCAAAGTTGACTGTTCTTTCCTTGTTATTTCTATGTCTAAATTTGTTTTATTAATAGCAATATAAGTGTTTGAGACTGTTTATTTTTTTTCCTCATTGGAAAATGTGTATAAAAACATATATATGTATAAAACTTCAACCAAAACTCGAACACTGCAGCTTAAGGGACTAGATTGTATGTAAATGGGAGTATATTTTGTCGCCTTACTCTCCCCACTGGAATTTGCAGTAAAGTGTTGAAGTGAGTTGCAGTAAAGTGTTGAAGTGAGTGTAAGGGGTGAAGCAGGGAGGCAGAAGAGTGTTCAGGGAGGAAAGCTAGAAGAGAAAAAAACGAAACGGATATAGGAGGTAAATGCTAAAATGTGCATTCTTTCTTTCTGCCTATGCTTAATTATACCAACAGTAAGGTTTTAACTGTAGTCTTTTCATTTTCTCTCGTTAAAAAAAAACCAGACTTTTTATTCTGTAATCTGCTACATTAGTTTTATGTGGGGGTGACTTTAATACAGCTTTTGAAATCAGAATCCTCAATGCAATATGGATATCACAAAGCACAGTCTGCATTCACCTTGCGTGAAATCCTGACCCAGTGAAATCAGTGGCAGCATTCCCATTGACTTCAAAGAGGGCTGGATTTCACACCCAATCTCCTCTTTCTTTTTTCTTCAGCCTTTTTGCTTTTGCTAAATTGGATCTCTTTTCCCAGATGGGCCTTATAATGCTATGCACAATGATCATTTCAACTTTCTTTTGTGAAATGGTGAGAGTCTTCTAAGGAAAATTCTGTCTTTTCTCCTTTGGTTTCTTTTCAGTATGGTTCCGACTTCCTCCATAGGAAGGCCAGAGTGCCATCCTCTGATCTGTTGTCTTAACACAATTGTGTCTCTTTTAACTCGCGATTTAACAGGGCATGGTTATCAGAGGTTTACATTTTAAGTGTCATTTGGGCGTATATCAAGGGAGCACAAGTTTTATCTAAGAATTGTGTTCCGTGATGAATGTTTATATCCATATACAGTCACACAAACAGCTCAGCTGCAATGTATTTTAAAACAAATTTCCACTTTACTCATTATGTCAACTCTGCTATGTTTTAATCATATCATCTTCTTTATAATTCTGTGAGAAATATACTTAAATTCTTTAAAACATCTCACCACTAGTGTTATTTTGGCACTCCTTTTAAAACCCGTGTTCACCATTCCTGATTCATTTAAGTTTTTCCATGAAAACCACAACCATATTTGTAGGCATGGTTGTTCCTTAATCAACAGATAGAAAGATCTATTTACTACATATCTAATATTTTATCTAAATGTTTTACCTTGTCCCTAAATTTTGTAAGCGCATTCATGTTTCTTTAAGGATTACGCATTTTCTTAAAAATAGCTACTAAATAAAGCTAAGCCATTTATTAGAAACATTGAACCCAATGTACAGACATTTTCTTTGTGGAGATTGCTGAGTAGTTATAGCTTTTATGTTCTGTAAATAAGATGAAATCTTTTTATAACTTGTTATGTTACAGCCTATATTTGTGATTATAGTATTAATCATGGAGAAATGAAGCACAGGCTAAGCCCTCAAGTGTTTGGAAATTTTTTATATTATCTAAAGAAAGAAGCTTTCCATAGGTTCAAAAGTCCTACTCTTGCCTGTTCATGCAAATCTACTAAATCTAAAACTTTATTACATAAAACACATTGGCTACTATAGGGACATAAGAGTCTCAGTCACGTTGCTGACGATAGTCCCAAGCTCATCTCACTGAAATGCTTCCATTCTGCGAGCTTTTAAACTTCCATGACTCTTATGCTACTTTAATAGTAGCATATTGGTTTTGACCCTGGTTTGTGGTCGTTTTTTTCTCAGTAACTTGTGTTTATTTTCCCTCCCTTCCTATCTCTTAGCTGTATATGAAGTGTCTCATCCACTATTATTTTCTCCATTCTTCTTTGTGCTCCCTTTGTTTATTTTCAGGCACCTTATATGTACTTTCCTCCTCATTTATTGTTTCTTTCCAACTAATGCAATGAAAACAATCTGCCAAGTGATTTTTAACATCAACCCTCCAAATGGTAACAATCAAAATTTATACCCTTTGCAGCTAATCAGTATAAAAATCTGTGCCATAGTCCTGACTGTTAAAAATTAAAATACTCTGATGAAATCAAAACTGTAGCCAGACTGTACATAAACCAGTAATGTTCTTAAAACATCACAGATAAAACAGGATGGTTCTTTAAAATTATAATAGTAAAAATATAAAAATCTATGCCACAGGCCTGACTGTTAAAAATTCAGATACTCTGATGAAATCAAGAATGTAGCCAGACTGTACATAAACCAGTAATGTTCTTAAAACATCACAGATGAAACAGTATGGTTCTTTGAAGTTATAATTTACTTTTAAATTACAAGGTATAAATACGTTATAAGGTATAAATATGTTCCTGCAGTTGTAATATCTAACTAATTTGCAGTTATATTCTGTCTGATGTGCTCTTACTGTCTAAATATGTAATTTGATGTTTCAAAAGTTATTATATGGTTCATGCCCTAAGTACCTAATTTTTCCCGTAACACTGTTTCACGTTCAACACCTTTGAAAAATTAGTTTACTTTAAAATTTATACATAGTTTTTCATGGAAGGTCTACAGCAGATGGGCATACAAAAACATGCAACTATCATGCAAGAAGAATTCAATTTATTGAAAGCAATTCATTAGACTCGTCAGCAAAGGAACTCATGGCATAGACTGTGCAACTTTTTGGTTTTATATACCGGAAATTTTTTCACAATGCCGGTGGTTTTTGACAGTGTTGCTATTAGCTCTGTTACTTAACTCTCAGGCTACTTTCTGGTTCATGTATTTGAAATACAAAACCAGGTTTAAGTGTTCTTATCTCTCAGAGCTTCATCTTTTTTTAAGTTTTTTATCTGCTCCTTCCCCTACCCTACTGCCACTTGTGTCCTCGGAGTTCAACACCAACCCCTCCTATGAAAAGATTTACCCAGGTAAGTGTCTGTGGGCACTTCTGTGCCAGGTTATTTAATAAGGACTTGAATTGTCTGATATTACTTTGGTGTTATTAAGCTGTGATGGAAAGACTGGTATGAATGTACGACATGCTTTTTCTCTGCAGTTCTGGAATAGTCTCTGTCAATTTGTGAAACACAGCCTTCCTTTTCTAGGATTGTCTTCCAGTGTTTAGTTGAATTAGTGACATAGACTGTTTGGTCCTGCTCTTCCCCAACATTATAACATCTTTACATCTGTCACTGAAGTATTCTGTAAATGTATGCTAGCTTCTAGCAGAGTTTTACATCCTTCATAGTGAAAATAGCTTTCCTTACACATGGAATTTCCTATGCTTTTTTTGTCTTTCATCCTACCACCAGCCATCTCCAGGAAAAATTTGGCTCCGTCTTTTCTCTGCCCTCCCACCGCATGGCTGTAGATAGCAGTATGATGTCCCTTTCACCTTCTTGTCTGAAAACGGAACATACTCAGCTTCCCTGGTGCTCCAGCCCCTTGATGACCTGGTGGTGTATGTTAGACTTGCCCCTATATGTCTATGTCTTCTACTGAGGAGCCCTAAACTGGACACTCACACACAACTATCAAATAAGAGGCAGTAGTCATGTCCCTCAACCTGCTGGCCATGCTCTTGGTAAGCCAGCCCAGGATGGGTTGTCTCTGCCACAAAGATAGGTTGTTGTCTCGTGGTTGACTTGTTCATCAAGATTTCCAGGTCTTCTTCTGCAAAGTTGCTTTCTGTCCTGCAGGCCACAGCCAATGATCCCATGTGGGGTTATTCTGCCCCAGATGCTGAACTTGCATTTGCCTTTGTTGAACTTCCTGAGGTTTTTGTCAGCCCATTTCTCCAGCCTTGAGGCATATCAGCTCAGCCTTGAGGCATATCAGCTACTTTCCGTAGTTTGATATTACACCTACGTTGGCATTGTTCAATTTTTCTTAGCGTGCACATGCGTCCTCTATTCCAGGTCATTAATCAACACATTTACCTCTACTGACCACAGTTTTTGGTACCCAAGGAGTGACACTAGTTACTGGCCACCACCTGGACTTCAAACTCTCAGTGAAAACCCAACAGTTGAGCCAATTTTCCGTCAAACTTAACCATCCGCTTACCCGGTTTATATCTTCTTAATCTGGCCATAAAAACACTGTGAGTAGCAGTATCAAAGGCCTTGATAAAATTGCAAGTTATATTAATATCAGCCGATCTACCATTGCCTACAGAGCCTGTCATCTTTACACGGCAAGCAATCAAATTGTCAGGTATAACCTGGCTTTGGAAAGGCTTCCAGAGGGATTTGCCTCCTAGCCTTTCTAGGGACAAAGGTAAAGCTCATCAGCTTCTGAAGAAAGCTTTATCTGTATCATCTCTTCAATCACCTGGTCTGTAGCAGATGCCTGCCACAGCATTACCTGTGCTGATTCCTTAGCTTCTCTCATAGGCTTTCCCCTGGCCCATCAGCTGCCCCAGGATGAAGCTGTGTGTGTTCCAGCCACTCCACTGCACAGAACACAACCCTTTCTCCACTACTCCCCCGGTCTTTCCTGAAGAGTGTCTATCTATCTGTCTGTCTGTCTATCTGTCTGTCTGTCTATCTATCTATCTATCTATCTGTCTATCTATCTACCTACCTACCTACCTACCTACCTACCTAATCTATTTTTTCAAATTTGATTTACATAGGTAAGGTGTGACTTTGACTGATGCACAAGAAAAAACACGGTCTTTACACTTCATATTGAGCGTGGGAATGGAAAATATAGGAATGTCTTGTTTTAATAACAACGTCTCACACCATTACATCAGCAGCCACAAAAAACTACTCCGTAAGAGATACATTTACTTAAATTTTGGGTACAGGCAGGAAATAGAAACAGTAAATCTGGGTCTTATAAACAAAGATGTTTTAGAATAATAGTCTTATTATTGCCTGTGACAGATAAACAGAGTTTGAAGAATGCATGTGTTAGACCTAACTACCCATGTCTTCTATTTATATTTTCTTTTTATCTTTGAAACAATATACTCTTCTAAGATTGTCACAGACACGTGCAGAATCATAGGTAGCACAGTTAGGTAAGAGTTTCAGAAAATATTAGACATTTTTTTTCATTTTCGCAATTCTGTTGTATTAAAATAAAAATGACACTGTCTGGTAAGAATGTGCTGTGTGTTCCTTCAGTAGGTTTTTCAGCTTTTTTTTTTCCTCACCTTGGTTTTAAAAGCTTCCTAGTTTATGGGATAGGAGGTATACACCTACCAGAGTCTGAGTAGTAATTATAATAACGCTGTAATGATTTATTAAGTAGCGAATGGAATAGCTTGCAGGTTTTTGCTGTGGTCTTGTTAGGTTCTGTATGAAAGTTGCTTTCCAGGCAATGGAAAGGATTTTTGAGTGTTTCATCCAACTGATTTTGTGTTTCTACGAATACGAATAGTTAAGTGTATTCACCCATTTCTGCTCTTCTTGAAACATCTGATCCTGTGCAAAGAGAGGTTTTTTGGTAGTCAAAGGAACTTATGAGGGACTCAAAGACTGAATGGGACTTTTCAGAATGACTACTGAACTGCAGTCAGTAATAATGGTATAAAAGGAGTCTGAAATACTCTATATTAAATGTATTTTCACTGTCATTTAAAGTACACTAAATTGAAATCATACTACTTAATATTTATCATACTTACTTTTGTATGATTTTTTTTTTCTTTAGATATTTTGGGTCTGTTAGTTCAAAATTACTAGTGTGCTGGAAGTGTAAGATTTTTAATCACCTGCATAATAAATTCCATTAAAGATTGCTTTCTAAAATACTTCTATATGCAGTTTGATGGTATTATAATCACTGCTGTCTCTCTTTAAAACTAAATTACATTTCTTACCTGTAAGAAGTCACACACTCTAGAAAAATTCTTAGGCAGGAACAAAAATTTAGAGATTCGTGTTCTCACAAGGAACACCTCCAAAGTGTATCTGGCACAGTATAAGACGATGCAAGATTCTTAGATTAGATACAAGAGTTTCTAGGAATTCAAGTAGCTAGATTTAACTCGAATGTTATTTATATCTATTATGCATCAAGGGAAATGTTAAAGAAGTTGACCTACCTAGCATGAGAGCATTTACAACTCCGTTAAATTGCGGATGTGTGTTTCAACTAGTCTGTGTCTTTCTCCAAGACATTTAATTTTGCCAGCGTTTACTTTAGTTGGAAATAAAAAGATTTATATCAGTAAAGTGGAAAAATGAGTTAATGTGTCAAGATTATGAAACACCACGTTTTCTGATTTTTATTTTTTTTTTAATTTGCAATGGGAGGAACTTTACTGCAGCTCTGGAGAATGGCACAGGGTTAGAATTGCTGATGGAAAGTATCCTTATAAATACTGTCCTTACTCACTAGTCTTATAGATAAGTGTATTCATTTTGAAAATTCTCCTTTTTTTCTTTTTGAAGATATACAAGTAATAAATAGAAATTGTCCACTATTTTATCAGCTTACCAGGGTTCTTAATTTTTATTTTCTTGCTTTCAAAATGTGTAAAATATACCATTATGAAACATTTAGCCTTTGAGCTTATTAGTATTGTTTAAGCAGTGAAAAAAAGGGGTTGCAATTTACATGTGATTTAAGAATACTACAATAAACTGAATGAAAAATACTAGTTCCGTGGCAAGTTTTTTTTCCCTCTCCTTTTCCTGCAAGCATAGTAAAGCTTTGGGACAAATTAAGAATTAAACCATATAATCAAATTCAGATTAGCTTCAGATGCTGGTGCACTGCTGTTAGGTGAGAAAATAGTTTTCCCGGTTGTCTAAAGGAAAGGATGATATAATTTAAAATCAAAGTACTGTCAATCATATTTGCTTACAATCTGGTAGGGAAATTGCATTTGCCACAATATCTGACAAACTCTTTGATGTTTTCTAGCAAATTATTTTAATATTGAAAGTCTGTATTGATTTCTCAAATTTATATTAGCATTTCAATTTCAAGTCTGTCATGGTGTGAAAATTATGCATAAAACCAACAATGGCTGGAAGGATTAGCAGAGTCAAGTGGAGAGAAAGAGTCTTTGAATGTGCTACATGGACAGGCTTGATAGTCTTCCACAATATTTCCCTCTTGACCAAGTCTATAATCCTCTTCCAGAGTTTGACTCAAGTGACATGCAAGGAGCTTCAAGTCTTCATCTGCTGTCCTCAGGGAAGGTATGTTTTCTGTTTCATTGTTACCCTAAAAAAAGATGAAGTGAGGAATGAGAAAAGGAGGAGGCCAAATGATTTCAAAGGTCGAACAAAAAAAGAAAGTCAAGGATCCTGCTATGAAGGTTTTTGAAGTTAGTCAGAAAGTTGGCTTGGTATCTGCAACAAGCAGTTTCTCTGACATTTAGATCAGCTTTTCACATATATGTTGAGTGAGTAAGTTATGGTTTATTTTATAACATTCCATATGTTTGTAGTCTGACCACATTTTGAATAGTGTCATTAATGACCTTCTCTTAGTCTTTC
>NW_009714947.1:0-1861 GCF_000703405.1 Apaloderma vittatum
TCTGCATCCTGCATCCCCCATCCTATATCCTACATCTCACATTCCATATCCTGTATCCTGCATCCTACATCCCATATCCCGCATTCCACATCCTGCATCCCACATCTCATATCCCGCATCCTGTATCCTGCATCCCACATCCTGCATCCCATATCCTGCATCCCATATCCCGTACCCTGCATCCCATCTCTTGCATCCCGCATCCCGCATACAGCATCCTGCATTCCACATTCTGCATCCCATATCCTGCATCCCACATCCCTCATCCCGCATCCTGCATCCCGCATCCTGCATCCTGCATCCCATATCCTGCATCTCACATCCCACATCCTGCATCCTGTACCTTGCATTCCCCATCCCTCATTCTGCGTCCCACATCCTGCATCCCGCATCCTGCATCCCGCATCCTGCATCCTGCATCCCCCATCCCATACCCTGCATCCCATATCCCGTATCCTTCATCCCATCTCTTGCATCCTGCATCCCGCATACAGCATCCTGCATCCCACATCGCTCATCCCACATCCTGCATCCTGCATCCCGCATCCTGCATCCTGCATCCCCCATCCCATACCCTGCATCCCATATCCCGTATCCTTCATCCCATCTCTTGCATCCTGCATCCCGCATACAGCATCCTGCATCCCACATCGCTCATCCCACATCCTGCATCCTGCATCCCATATCCTGCATCCCCCATCCCTCATCCCTCATCCCACATCCTGCATCCCATATCTTGCATCCCTCATCCCGTCTCCTGCATCTCACATCCCTCATCCTGCATCCCATACCTTGCATTCCCGATCCCCCATCCCTCATCCCACATCCCACATCCTGCATCCCGTATCTTGCATCCCTCATCCCGTCTCCTGCATCTCACATCCCTCATCCTGCATCCCATACCTTGCATTCCCGATCCCCCATCCCTCATCCCACATCCCACATCCTGCATCCCGTATCTTGCATCCCTCATCCCGTCTCCTGCATCTCACATCCCTCATCCTGCATCCCATACCTTGCATTCCCGATCCCCCATCCCTCATCCCACATCCCACATCCTGCATCCCGTATCTTGCATCCCTCATCCCGTCTCCTGCATCTCACATCCCTCATCCTGCATCCCATACCTTGCATTCCCGATACCCTATCCGTCATCCCACATCTTCCTGCAGCGCGCCGGCCGCTCCGAGGCCGTGGTGGAGTACGTCTTCAGCGGCTCCCGCCTGAAGCTCTTCATGCCAAAGGAAACCTGCCTCATCACCTTCCTCCTCGCAGGTGAGCCCCTGGGGGTGGGGACAAGAGTTTGAGGTGACAGAGGATGCTCCAGGTCCATGACCCGGTGTGCAGGGCGGTTGTTTCGGTAGGTCTTACACAAAAAATGAAGGATCCCACACACACACCCTCAACCTCTGGTGGCACATGATTCCACCGAGGCTCCTCGGAGCCCCGAGTGCTGGGAGGTGCCACCTTGGAGGTGACGACTGTCCCACTGGCACGGGGAAGCCCGTCACCGGTGAGGAGGGTGGCTGGCAGAGCCAGATCCCTCCTTGGGAGAGGATGTGGGGCGGCTCATCCCTCGCTCCCGTTTCTATGGCGATAACCGCGCGTGAAGGATGACCCTGAACGCCGATCGTTCACAACTTGGTTATGAAAAATTCAATAAGCGTATAAATAGATCTTAGACGCGGATAAAAAACACCGAGGCTGCCGTAGCTCTTCGCCGCGCCCGCCAAAGGAATATTTATCGGCGTTGGGGTGGGGAGGAGCGTGAGGGGATGGAGTCGGGAATTCGTGGTCCTCCCGGTTTTTTCCCGGAGGTGACCAGCGTGTGGGGCGGTGGTGGCCACCTGGATCTGCCCTT
>NW_009714947.1:2140-2456 GCF_000703405.1 Apaloderma vittatum
AAGCTCGTCCTAAACCTGTCCTTCTCCGCGCGCTCGTGCGTATAAATAGTGACGGAGCCTTATTTATAATTAACCATTCTTAAAGTCAGCTGCAAAAGACGGGGAAGCGAAGACTCCCCCTTGCCTGCGACTGAGACATCAGAATTTTAAGGAGCGATAAAAAACTCCCACGAACTCGGACGAGGAGGAATTTAGATGGTTTCAGCGTTTCTGGTGGAAAAAGCCACTGTGAGAGAGAGCACGGTCCCGGCGGATCCAGCACCGTCCCTGCATCCCGACGCTCTCCCCGGTTTCGGGTGGGATTCTCTTTACCCCC
>NW_009714947.1:2565-2806 GCF_000703405.1 Apaloderma vittatum
CGGCTCCCGCTGTCCCTCCCCGGGGAGCGGCGGTTAAACGCCCCCGTCACCTGGACGGTGCCTCCGCTTGGCCTTTCCGCTTAGTCGGGTAATTTTTAAATTAAAGGGGAGGGCGGCCTGGGAATGGATGGCTCCGGGGGGAGCGCGCTGGCCAAGAGTTATATTTAATCCCCGTTGCTGTGGAGACCGCCTGGCTGTCACCCGCTCCCGGGGGCTGGGTTTGCTCCCCCAAAAAAGTTCC
>NW_009714948.1:0-645 GCF_000703405.1 Apaloderma vittatum
ACTCAGGTACCCCGGACCCCACCACAGCAGCCCCAGCTCCCCGACCCCTCTTTCCGCACCCTCGGGACCTCCCTGGCCCAGGCTGTGTGCTCACATGGGCATGGAGGGACCGGACTGGAGCCGTGGGGCTGACGTTGTGTCCTGCAGGAAGGTCTACGAGTTCCTGAGCACCTTCATCGTCACAGGGATGCGCTTCCTCGTCAGCCAGCAGGTACGGCCGAGCACAGGTGTGCGATGTAGGGGAGCCCAGCCTTGCCCTGCCTTGCTGCAGAAGGAGGGTCAGTGTCCCCACCTGGACCTGAGAGCAGCTCCCTCCCAGCCCAGGCCCTTGCCTTTCAGATCTGCCCGTCGCTGGAGCACGCCAGCCTGGTGCTGCTGAACTCTGTGCTGGACACGGTGCCAGGTGAGTCTTGCCCTGGGGGCAGGGACTGGACCCCACACCATGGAGAGGGTAGAGCTGGCACAGGGCTGCTGGGCAGGCCGCAGGCTTGGGCACGGCAACACATCTTCTCTGGCAGTGAGGAACTACGTGGATGCGCACATTGGGATTGACTACTCCCTCCTGCGGGATCCCACCGTCTCCACGGACACCCTCGAACTCGACTTCAGGGCGAGCACCGGCTCCCGCGACATGGCAGAGACCGC
>NW_009714948.1:665-910 GCF_000703405.1 Apaloderma vittatum
GCCGTGGTTGCAGAAACGTCTCCTGTTCCCGGCCCAGGGCATGTTCTTCCCCCGTGTAAGTGAGAACCAGGAGCTGGAGAACCACGCGGTGGAGCCGGTGATCAAGGAGACCGAGCGCATGGTCTACGTTGCCTTCTCCGAGTACTTCTTTGACTCAGCCATGCACGCCTACTTCCAGGCGGGCGTGCTGGCCATGGAGCTCCAGGGCGAGAAGGTACCGGTGCTGCGACGCGCGGCTGCGTGGG
>NW_009714948.1:1021-1360 GCF_000703405.1 Apaloderma vittatum
GGCGGGGTGGGGGGGGCGGGGTGTGCTGCCGGCCGGGGGGGAGGGCTGGGCTCTGCGCACAGAGCACGAGAGGTGCCGTCCAGGGAGCAGTCCTGCTGCAATCAATAGCACCTGCTTGCTTATGCTCCGGCGGTTTGTCCTCCCCACAGGTGCCCAAGGACCTGGAGGTTTTGCTGAGAGCCACCTTCTTCGGGACCATCTTCATGCTGGTGAGGGGAGCACCGGGCCAGGGTGGGAGGCACGGGGGAGCCCCCAAGGCAGAGCTCAGCCCTGCCTGACTCCATGCCTCCGGCTCACTGGCCCTCCTCAGAGCCCCACCGCCATGGACGCTCCCCTGCG
>NW_009714948.1:2427-2665 GCF_000703405.1 Apaloderma vittatum
TGCTCACTCCTTTCGCCCTGGACTGAGGGCAGACCCCGGGCTGGACCCACAGGCTGTAGGTAGGAAGCAGCTTCCCTGGTACCACTGGCAGGTCCCGCAGGACACCCGTGCCCTGGTGGGTGGCAGCAAGGCGGAGACAGCTGCTCTGGGAACCCCTGCTGCACCCCTTCTCTTTACACCAATAAACCACTCGACTCCAACCCGCCTTGTTGCCTGGGGGACGTGCTCATGCCCAGCT